>NW_026782804.1:0-218109 GCF_031769215.1 Ylistrum balloti | reverse complement strand
GACCAGTAGTGCGGACATGTTGGTTACCCTAGTCACTGAACGGTACTTCAGACCAGTAGTGTGGACATATCAATTACACTGGTCACTGGAGGGTACCTCAGACCTTAAGTGTGGACATGTCAGTTACACTGGTCACTGGAGGGTACCTCAGACCAGTAGTGTGGACATGTCAGTTACCCTGGTCACTGCACGGTACCTCAGACCAGTAGTGTGGACATGTCAGTTAACCTGGTCACTAAACAGTATCTCAGACCTTAAGTGTGGACATGTCAGCTACACTGGTCACTGGAGGGTACCTCAGACCAGTAGCTTGGACATGTCAGTTACCCTTGTCACTGCAGGGTACCTCAGACCAGTAGTGTGGACATGTCAGTTACCCTGGTCACTGTAGTGTGGACAGTCAGTACCTCATACCTTAGACCAGTAGTATGGACATGTCAGTTACCCTGGTCACTGCAGGGTACCTCAGACCAGTAGTGTGGACAAATCAGTTACCCTGGTCACTGCAGGGTACCTCAGACCAGTAGTGTGGACATGTTGGTTACCCTTGTCACTGAACGGTACCTCAGACTTGTAGTGTGGCCATGTCAGTTAACCTTGTCACTGCAGGGTACCTCAGACCAGTAGTGTGGACATATCAGTTACCCTGGTCACTGGAGGATACCTCAGACCAGTAGTGTGGACATGTCAGTTACCCTGGTCACTGGAGGGTACCTCAGACCAGTAGTGTGGACATGTCAGTTACACTGGTCACTGGAGGGTATCCCAGACCTGTAGTTTGGACATTTCATTTATCCTGGTTCAGTTACCCTGGTCACTGCACGGTACCTCAGACCAGTAGTGTGGACATGTCAGTTACCCTGGTCACTGGAGGGTACCTCAGACCAGTAGTGTGGACATGTCAGTTACCCTTGTCACTGGAGGGTACCTCAGACCAGTAGTGTGGACATGTCAGTTACACTGGTCACTGGAGGGTACCTCAGACCTGTAGTTTGGACATTTCAGTTACCCTGGTCACTGGAGGGTACCTCAGACCAGTAGCATGGACATGTCATTTACCCTTTTCACTGCAGGGTACCTCAGACCTTAAGTGTGGAAATGTTGGTTACCCTAGTCAGTAAACAGTACCTCACACCAGTAGTGTGGACATGTCAGTTACCTTGGTCACTGCACGGTACCTCAGACCAGTAGTGTGGACATGTCAGTTACTCTGGTCACTGGAGTGTACCTCAGACAAATATTGAGGACATGTCAGTTACCCTGGTCACTGCAGGGTACCTCAGACCAGTAGTGTTGAAATATCAGTTACCCTGGTCACTGGTACACTGTGTGGATATGTCAGTTACCCTGATCACTGCAGGGAACCTCAGACCAGTAGTGTGGACATGTCAGTTACCCTGGTCACTGGTGCGGTACCTAAGACCAGTAGTGAGGACATGTCAGTTACCCTGGTCACTGAACAGTACCTCAGACCTGTAGTGTGGACATGTTGGTTACCCTGGTCACTTGAGGGTACCTCAGACATGTGGTGTGGACATGTCAGTTACCCTGGTCACTGAACGGTATTTCAGACCTGTAGTGTGGACATATCAGTTACCCTGGTCACTGCTGTTTACCTCAGACCAGTAGTGTGGACATGTCAATTACCCTGGTTACTGGAGGGTACCTCAAACCAGTAGCATTGACATGTCAGTTACCCTGGTCACTGCAGGGTACCTCAGACTTTAAGTGTGGACATATCAGTTACCCTTACCCTTTACACTGCACGGTACCTCACACCATTAGTGTGGACATGTCAATTACACTGGTCACTGGAGGGTAGCTCAGACCAGTAGTTTGGACAAGTCAGTTACCCTGGTCACTGGAGGATACCTCAGACCAGTAGTGTGGACATGTCAGTTACCCTGGCACTACCCTGGTCACTGGAGGGTACCTCAGACCAGTAGTGTGGACATGTCAGTTACCCTGGTCACTGCAGGGTACCTCACTGACCAGTTAGTGTGGACATGTCAGTTACCCTGGTCACTGGAGGATCCCTCAGACCAGTAGTGTGGACATGTCAGTTACCCTGGTCACTGGAGGGTACCTCAGATCATGTCAGCCTCAGAGACCAGTAGTGTGGAAATGTTGGTTACCCTAGTCACTGAACGGTACTTCAGATCAGTAGTGTGGACATGTCAGTTACCCTGGTCACTGGAGGGTACCTCAGACCAGTAGTGTGGACATGTCAGTTACCCTGGTCACTGGAGGGTACCTCAGACCAGTAGTGTGTACATGTCAGACCCCCTGGTCACTGTACCTCAGTGTGTGGACATGTCAGTTACCCTGGTCACTGGACCCTCAGACCAGTAGTGTGGACATGTCAGTTACCCTGGTTACTGAAGGGTACCTCAGACCACTAGTGTGGACATGTCAGTTACATTGGTCACTGGAGGGTACCTCAGACCAGTAGCTTGGACATGTCAGTTACCCTTGTCACTGCAGGGTACCTCAGACCTTAAGTGTGGACATGTTGGTTACCCTAGTCACTGAACGGTACCTCAGACCAGTAGTGTGGACATGTCAGTTACCCTGGTCACTGGAGGGTACCTCAGACCAGTAGTGTGGACATATCAGTTACACTGGTCACTGGAGGGTACCTGAGATCAGTAGTGTGAAAATGTCAATTACCCTGGTTACTGGAGGGTACCTCAGACCAGTAGCATGGACATGTTAGTTACCCTTGTCACTGCAGGGTACCTCAGACCTTAAGTGTGGACATGTTTGTTACCCTTGTCACTGAACGGTACCTCACACTAGTAGTGTGGACATGTCAGTTACCCTGGTCACAGGAGGGTACCTCAGACCAGTAGTGTGGACATATCAGTTACACTGGTCACTGGAGGGTACCTGAGATCAGTAGTGTGGACATGTCAGTTACCCTGGTCACTGCAGGGTACCTCAGAGCAGTAGCAAGGACATTTTAGTTATCCTTGTCACTGCAGGGTACCTCAGACCTGTAGTGTGGACATGTCAATTACACTGGTCACTGAAGGGTACCTAAGTCCAGTAGTGTGGACATATCAGTTACCCTAGTCACTGAACGGTACCTCAGACATGTATTGTGGACATGTCAGTTACCCTGGTCACTGGAGGGTACCTCAGACCAGTAGTGTGGACTTATCGATAGCACTGGTCACTGGAGGGTACCTAAGACCAGTTGCATGGACATGTCAGTTACCCTTGTCACTGCAGAGTACCTCAGACCTTAAGTGTTCACATGTCAGTTACCCTGGTCACTGCAGGGTACCTCAGACCAGTAGTGTGGACTTATCGATAGCACTGGTCACTGGAGGGTACCTAAGTGTAGTGTGGACATGTCAGTTACCCTGGTCACTGAACAGTACCTCAGATCAGTAGTGTGGACATGTTAGTTACACTGGTCACTTGAGGGTACCTCAGACCAGTAGTGTGGACATGTCAGTTACCCTAGTCACTGGAGGGTACCTCAGACCAGTAGTGTGGACATGTCAGTTACCCTGGTCACTGACTGCACGGTACCTCAGACCTTTAGTGTGGACATGTTGGTTACCCTAGTCACTGAACGGTACCTCAGACCAGTAGTGTGGACATGTCAGTTACCCTGGTCACTGGAGGGTACCTCAGACCAGTAGTGTGGACATGTCAGTTACACTGGTCACTGGAGGGTACCTCAGACCAGTAGTGTGGACATGTCAGTTACCCTGGTCACTGGAGGGTACCTCAGACCAGTAGCATGGACATGTCAGTTACCCTTTTCACTGCAGGGTACCTCAGACCTTAAGTGTGGACATGTTGGTTACCCTAGTCAGTAAAAGGTACCTCACACCAGTAGTGTGGACATGTCAGTTACCCTGGTCACTGCACGGTACCTCAGACCAGTAGTGTGGACATGTCAGTTACCCTGGTCACTGGAGGGTACCTCAGACCACTAGTGTGGACATGTCAGTTACATTGGTCACTGGAGGGTACCTCAGACCAGTAGTGTGGACATGTCAGTTACACTGGTAACTGCTACCTCAGACCAGTAGTGTGGACTGTCAGGGTCACTGGAGGTTACCTCAGGCCAGTAGTGTGGACATGTCAGTTACACTGGTCACTGGAGGGTACCTAAGACCAGTAGTGTGGACATGTCAGTTACCCTGGTCACTGAACGGTACCTCAGACCTGTAGTGTGGACATGTCAATTACCCTGGTCACTGGAGGGTACCTCAGACCAGTAGTGTGGACATGTCAGTTACCCTGGTCACTGGAGGGTACCTCAGACCAGTAGTGTGGACATGTCAGTTACCCTGGTCACTGCAGGGTACCTCAGACCAGTAGTGTGGACATGTCAGTTACCCTGGTCACTGAACGGTACCTCAGACCTGTAGTGTGGACATGTCAGTTACCCTGGTCACAGGAGGGTACCTCAGACCAGTAGTGTGGACATATCAGTTACACTGGTCACTGGAGGGTACCTCAGACCACTAGTGTGGACATGTCAGTTACATTGGTCACTGGAGGGTACCTCAGACCAGTAGTGTGGACATGTCAGTTACCTAGATCACTGGAGAGTACCACAGACTAAAAGTGTAGACATGTCAGTTACCCAGGTCACTGCAGGGTACCTCAAACCAGTAGTGTGGACAAGTCAGTTATCCAGGTCACTGGAGGGTTCCTCAGACCAGTAGTGTGGACATGTCATTTACCCTGGTCACTGGAGGGTACCTCACACCAGTAGCATGGACATGTCAGTTACCCTTTTCACTGCAGGGTACCTCAGACCATTAGTTTGGACATGCCAATTACACTGGTCACTGATACCTCATCACACTAGTAGTGTGGACATGTCAGTTACCCTGGTCACAGGAGGGTACCTCAGACCAGTAGTGTGGACATATCAGTTACACTGGTCACTGGAGGGTACCTGAGATCAGTAGTGTGGATATATCAGTTACCCTGGTCACTGGAGGTTACCTCAGACCTGTAGCTTGGACATGTCAGTTACCCTTGTCACTGCAGGGTACCTCAGACCTTAAGTGTGGACATGTTGGTTACCCTAGTCACTGAACGGTACCTCAGACCAGTAGTGTGGACATGTCAGTTACCCTGGTCACTGCAGGGTACCTCAGACCAGTAGTGTTGAAATATCAGTTACCCTGGTCATTTCAGGGTACCTTAGACCAGTAGTGTGGACATATCAATTACACTGGTCATTGGAGGGAACCTCAGACAATAAGTGTGGACATGTCAGTTACCCTGGTCACTGAACAGTACCTCAGATCAGTAGTGTGGACATGTCAGTTACCCTGGTCACTGGAGGGTACCTCAGACCAGTAGTGTGGACTTATCGATAGCACTGGTCACTGGAGGGTACCTAAGACCAGTTGCATGGACATGTCAGTTACCCTAGTCACTGAACGGTACCTCAGACTAGTAGTGTGGACATGTCAGTTACCCTGGTTACTGAACGGTACCTCAGACCTGTAGTGTATACATATCAGTTACCCTGGTCACTGGAGGGAACCTCAGACCACCAGTAGTGTGGACATGTCAGTTACCCTGGTCACTGCACGGTACCTCAGACCATTAGTGTGGACATGTCAATTACACTGGTCACTGGAGGGAATCTCAGACTAGTAGTGTGGACATGTCAGTTAGCCTGGTCACTGGAGGGTACCTCAGACCAGTAGTTCGGACATGTCAGTTACCCTGGTCACTGGAGGGTACCTCAGATCTTAGTGTGGACATGTCAGTTACCCTGGTCACTGAACGGTACCTCAGACATTAAGTGTGGACATGTCAGTTACCCTGGTCACTGAACGGTACCTCAGACCTGTAGTGTGGACATGTCAATTACCCTGGTCACTGGAGGGTACCTCAGACCAGTAGTGTGGACATGTCAGTTACCCTGGTCACTGAACGATACCAGTAGTGTGGACATGTCAGTTACCACTGTAGTGTGGACATGTCATGTGGACATGTCAGTTACCCTGGTCACTGGTGCGGTACCTAAGACCAGTAGTGAGGACATGTCAGTTACCCTGGTCACTGAACAGTACCTCAGACCTGTAGTGTGGACATGTTGGTTACCCTGGTCACTGAGCGGTACTTCAGACAAGTAGTGTGGACATGTCAGTTACCCTGGTCACTGGAGGGTACCTCAGACCAGTAGTGTGGACATGTCAGTTACCCTGGTCACTAACCTGTACCTCAGACCTGTAGTGTGGACATGTCAATTACACTGGTCACTGAACGGTACCTCAGACCAGTAGTGTGGACATGTCAGTTACCCTGGTCACTGAACGGTACCTCAGACAAGTAGTGTGTACATGTCAGATACCCTGGTCACTGGAAGGTACCTAATACCAGTAGTGTGGACATGTTAATTACCCTGGTTACTGAGCGGTATCTCAAACCAGTAGTGTGGACATGTCAGTTACCCTGGTCACTGGAGGATACCTCAGACCAGTAGTGTGGACATGTCAGATACCCTGGTCACTGGAGGGTACCTCAGACTAGTAGTGTGGACATATTGGTTACCCTAGTCACTGAACGGTACCTCAGACCTGTATTGTGGACATGTCAGTTACCCTGGTCACTGAACGGTACCTCAGACCAGTAGTGTGGACATGTCAGTTACACTGGTCACTGGAGGGTACCTCAGACATGTAGTGTGGAGATGTCAGTTACCCTGGTCACTGGAGTTTACCTCAGACCAGTAGCTTGGACATGTCAGTTACCCTTGTCACTGTAGGGTACCTCAGACCTTAAGTGTGGACATGTTGGTTAACCTAGTCACTGAACGGTACCTAATACCAGTAATGTGGGCATGTCAGTTACCCTGGTCACTGAGCGGTACCTCAGACCAGTAGTGTGGACATGTCAGTTACCCTGGTCACTGCAGGGTACCTAAGACCAGTAGTGTGGACATGTCAGATACCCTGGTCACTGGAAGATACCTAAGACCAGTAGTGTGGACATGTCAGTTACCCTGGTCACTGAACTGTACCTCAAACCAGTAGTGTGGACATGTCAGTTACCCTGGTCACTGAACATGTAAGTGTGGACATGTCAGTTACCCTTGTCACTGCAGGGTACCTCAGACCTTTAGTGTGGACATGTTGGTTACCCTAGTCACTGAACGGTAACTCAGACCAGTAGTGTGGATATCTCAGTTACCCTTGTCACTGAACAGTACCTCAGACATGTGGTGTGGACATGTCAGTTACCCTGGTCACTGAACGGTATTTCAGACCTGTAGTGTGGACATATCAGTTACCCTGGTCACTGGAGGGTACCTCAGACCAGTAGCATGGACATGTCAGTTACCCCTGTCACTGCACGGTACCTGAGACCTTTAGTGTGGACATGTTGGTTACCCTAGTCACTAAACGGTACGTCACACTAGTAGTGTGGACATGTCAGTTACCCTGGTCACAGGAGGGTACCTCAGACCAGTAGTGTGGACATGTCAGTTACACTGGTCACTGGAGGGTACCTCAGACCAGTAGTGTGGACATGTCAGTTACCCTGGTCACTGGAGGGTACCTCAGACCACCAGTAGTGTGCACATGTCAGTTACCCAGATCACTGGAGAGTACCTCAGATCATTAGTGTGGACATGTCAGTCACCTCAGACCAGTAGTGTGGACATGTCAGTTACCCTGGTCACTGCAGGGTACCTCAAACCAGTAGTGTGGACAAGTCAGTTATCCAGGTCACTGGAGGGTTCCTCAGACCATAAGTGTGGGCATGTCTCTTACTCTGGTCACTGAACGGTTACTCAGACCTGAAGTGTATACATGTCAGATACCCTGGTCACTGAACGGTACCTCAGACCAGTAGTGTGGATATGTCAGTTATCATGGTCACTGGTCATGTATTGACCGGTCCTATTCCAATCACATCTGTCACTTCGGGAGCCACAACCATAGATATCCTCTTAAGTCCTGGACTCACAGCTATAGATAACGTTTTAAATCCCGGTCTTACCTGTCATCTCCGCAGCCACAGCTACCCTCTCAGGCCTAGGATCGCCCCAACCATTGACCTCCGGAACCACTCCAATAGATACCCTCTCAGGTCTCGGATCGGCCTTACCATTGACCTCCGGGACCACTCCAATAGATACCCTCTTAGGTCTCGGATCGGTCTTACCATTGACCTCCGTAACTAGACCCATAGATTCAAATGAATGAATAAAACTTTGGTCAATATAGTATGAAGTCCGCCATTGACCATGGTAGACAAAATAGCACAACGCCTGGATATTGAATTAAGTTTTTATGGAAGAAAGACAATCGACGCATCAAGTGATGATAAGATTTTATGAGAGATTCGAACAAATTACGAAATCTGAGTATAATTCCAGACTATAAACACAAAACTACAAAATTATACCAAAACAATCTCAATCATTCATCTGAAAGGCATTGAAATCACAGCTGTTTACAATTTAAAATGAAAATTAGAAATGAGGCTTAACTATATCTGTCAAAAGATGAACATTATTATAAAAGGTATTGATATTAATTACGACTTACTAATGTAGTGAATAGAAAAATTGCTAAAACTGTCTATGATAATTCACACAAATTACGATAGCTGTATAATGATCAAAAGTTACTGTATAGGCCTTCATTTTGGTGGGGAATTTGATTTCGCTTTATAGGTTGGTTGTCTTAATTCACAAGCTGATATGTCCTCGAAATCAATAAACTGACATGAGTGAAATACCACTGTATCATGAGTGAAATACCACTGTATCATGAGTGAAATACCACTGTATCATGAGCAAGATTTTCTACAAAATCAAATGCCATCGAAATTGAATTTTTTTTTAAAAATCTACGAAAATACATTTTCAAAGTGTATATATTGTAACATCCTCAGGGTGCACAAATATCCCTCTGAGTGACAGTTGGATTACACCACGGTAGTGCCCACATATCTCCCAGGATGACAGTTGGATTTCACCACTGTAGTGCCTACAAATCTCCCAGGGTGACAGTTGGATTTCACAACGGTAGTGCCCACAGATCTCCCAGGATGACAGGTGAATTTCACCACGGTAGTGCCCGCAGATCTCCCAGGATGACAGTTGGATTTCACCACGGTAGTGCCAACAGATCTCCCATGATGACAGTTGGATTTCACCACGGTAGTGCCCACAGATCTCCCAATATGACAGTTGGATTTCACCACGATAGTGCCCACATATCTCCCAGGATGACAGGTGGATTTCACCACGGTAGAGCCCACAGATCTCCCAGGATGACAGGTGGATTTCACCACGGTAGAGCCCACAGATCTCCCAGGATGACAGGTGGATTTCACCACGGTAGAGCCCACAGATCTCCCAGGATGACAGTTGGATTTCACCACGGTAGTGCCAACAGATCTCCCAGTATGACAGGTGGATTTCACCATAGTAGTGCCCAGAGATCTTCCAGTGTGACAGGTGGATTACACCACGGTAGTGCCCACATATCTCCCATGATGACAGTTGGATTTCACCACGGTAGTGCCCACAGATCTCCCAAGATGACAGTTGGATTTCACCACGATAGTGCCCACATATCTCCCAGGATGACAGTTGGATTTCACCACGGTAGTGCCCACAGATCTCCCAGTATGACAGTTAGATTTCACCACGGTAGAGCCCACAGATCTCCCAGGATGACAGGTGGATTTCACCACGATAGAGCCCACAGATCTCCCAGGATTACAGGTGGATTTCACCACGGTAGTGCCCACAGATCTCCCAGGATGACAGGTGGATTTCACCACGGTAGTGCCCACAGATCTCCCAGTATGACAGGTGGATTTCACCACGGTAGTGCCCACAGATATCCCAGTATGACAGGTGGATTTCACCACGGTAGTGCCCACAGATCTCCCAGTATGACAGGTGGATTTCACCACGGTAGTGCCCACAGATCTCCTATAGAAATGATAGGTGTTTTTCTCCGTATTGTTCATATGTTCGTCGTACAACTCGTTGATTTCAAGGTTATTTTATTATAAGGAATCAGTTAGAATAAAACTTTGTCATCAATTCATACCATCTTACCTGAAAAGGAAAGTAAATCAATTAGTTTGGCCATATTCTTACATAAATGATCGGAAAAAAACTATATTAGTATTTTAATGGAAACTTGACTCAGCATTCAAAGATTAATTGGTTATAAAATAAAGGTAATAGTTACTCCTTTGGTATAGAGAAATCGGGTATAATTTGTAATGAGTATAATGTGTACTGGTATAAGCGCTTTTGTACAAAGTATACAAAAGTATTAGATATAGTATATAATACTCAATTATTGAGCAATGAGTGTAAGGATATTGAGGAATTCTTTACCTCACATCGCCTTTTTAAGTGCATCTAGCTCCTGCACCAACTGTTTGTCATCTATGCCCTCGGGTTCCAACTCCTGATTGGCCTCTGTAACCTCCTGTTGACCTTCTACCTTTGGCTCGTCCTGATTGGCCTCTGTAACCTCCTGTTGACCTTCTACCTTTGGCTCGTCCTGATTGGTCTCTGTAACCTCCTGTTGACCTTCTACCTTTGGCTCGTCCTGATTGGCTGCAACGTCTGTTGACCAGGCATCGATATCCTTCACCGATGGAGGTCCCTGATCGATATTTACCTTAGGAGCTGGTACTGCCAAAACCAACTGACCCTCCTCAATGGTCGGTAGATCGGATTTATTGGAAATTTTCCTTGGAACCTCTTTCTCCGGAGACATTTGAGTATTCGTAACATTGGAGTCCGGAAACAATTCCTTGGGCAGCAGAAGATCATTCACAGAGGGAACCTTCTTCACTGGTGTTGGAATGATATCTGCTCCATCCTTTACGGGATTTAGAACAAGACCAGTTTCATGGTAGAGTTTCCCGTCATTGATCACATAATTAGGTATTTGTTCTGAAGGTAGTTTCCTAGGTTCCGGTAGTTTAGTGTCAACTAATGGCTCATGTGCTGTGGAGAGACGTCTGGGGACAGCTTGGTTGGGTACCACCTGGGGAACAGATGCTTTTTTTACGGATTCTTTCAGACTTGGCTCCAATTCCTCCAGAATTTCAATCAAGCTGGATGCAGAACCTAGCAACATATCAGAAGACGGTACAACCAACAAAGAATCAACGACGATGTACGATAAAGGTTAAGCCATTTTGTATAAATGTATGATATCACAAGGCCAGCGTTACCTACGTTTACGCCGGGCTCCACACATCCCACAGAAGGAAGCACAGTTGGTGGCAGCCCAAGAGCTGTAGGTTGGATTAGTGCAGATATCTCCCGCGTACTCGTCACAGCTCAGCGTGTCAGTGCAGTCTGTCAATATATAAATCGATGGTTATTACGACGAACAAAACTCGAGACAGAAATGTTTCCAGCAGAGAATAAGCACTTCAGGAAATGTTAAAGGGAAGACATGACACGACATGAGAAAGTCATCAAAACACGAGGAATACACTCTTACGAGAAACCAAGAGATTACCACGTGGAATAAAGTCTCACGAGTGGCAAAAAGATTACCACAAGGAATAAAGTCTCACGAGATTCCAAGAGATTACCACGTGGAATAAAGTCTCACGAGAGGTCAAGAGATTACCATAGGGAATAGTTTCACGAGAGGCCAAGACATTACCACAGGGAATAAAGTTCCACAAGAGGCCAAGAGATTACCACAGGGAATAAAGTCTCTTGAGAGGCCAAGAGATAACCATAGGGAATAAAGTCTCACGAGAGGCAAAGATATTACCACAGGGAATAAAGTCTCACGAGAGGCCAAGAGATTACCATAGGGATTAAAGACTCACGAGAGGCCAAGGGATTACCACAGGGAATAAAGTCTCACGAGAGGCCAATAGATTACCATAGGGAATAAAGTCTCACGAGAGGCAAAGCTAATACCTTAAGGAATAAAGTCTCACGAGAGGCCAAGAGATTACCATAGGGATTAAAGACTCACGAGAGGCCAATAGATTACCATAGGGAATAAAGTCTCACGAGAGGCCAAGAGATTACCACAAGGAATAAAGTCTCACGAGAGGCCAAGAGATTACCACGTGGAATAAAGTCTCACAAGAGGCCAAGATATTACCACAGGGAATAGTTTCACGAGAGGCCAAGACATTACCACAGGGAATAAAGTTCCACAAGAGGCCAAGAGATTACCACAGGGAATAAAGTCTCTTGAGAGGCCAAGAGATAACCATAGGGAATAAAGTCTCACGAGAGGCAAAGATATTACCACAGGGAATAAAGTTCCACAAGAGGCCAAGAGATTACCACAGGGAATAAAGTCTCTTGAGAGGCCAAGGGATTACCACAGGGAATAAAGTCTCACGAGAGGCCAATAGATTACCATAGGGAATAAAGTCTCACGAGAGGCAAAGCTAATACCTTAAGGAATAAAGTCTCACGAGAGGCCAAGAGATTACCATAGGGATTAAAGACTCACGAGAGGCCAATAGATTACCATAGGGAATAAAGTCTCACGAGAGGCCAAGAGATTACCACGTGGAATAAAGTCTCACAAGAGGCCAAGATATTACCACAGGGAATAAAGTCTCACGAGAGGCCAATAGATAATCATAGGGAATAAAGTCTCACGAGAGGCCAAGGGATTACCACAAGGGAGTAAAGTCTTACGAGAGGCCAAGAGATTACCACAGGGAATAAAGTCTCTTGAGAGGCAAAGATATAACCATAGGGAATAAAGTCTCACGAGAGGCAAAGAGATTACCACAGGGAATAGTTTCACGAGAGGCCAAGATATTACCACAGGAAATAAAGTCTCACGAGAGGCCAAGAGATTACCACAAGGAATAAAGTCTCACGAGATTCCAAGATATTAAAACAGGGAATAAAGTCTCACGAGAGGTCAAGAGATTACCATAGGGAATAGTTTTACGAGAGGCCAAGACATTACCACAGAGAATAAAGTTCCACAAGAGGCCCAGAGATTACCATAGGGATTAAAGTCTCACGAGAGGCCAAGGGATTACCACAAGGAATAAAGTCTCACGAGAGGCCAAGGGATTACCATATGGAATAAAGTCTCACGAGAGGCCAAGAGATTACCACAAGGAATAAAGTCTCACGAGAGACCAAGACATTACCACAGGGAATAAAGTCTCACGAGAGGCCAAGAGATTACCATAGGGATTAAAGACTCACGAGAGGCAAAGTGATTACCATAGGGAATAAAATCTCACGAGAGTCAAAGAGATTACCCTAGGGAATAAAATCTCGCGAGAGGCAAAGATATTACTACCGGGAATAAAGTTCCACGAGAGGCCAAGAGATAACCATAGGGAATAAAGTCTCACGAGAGGCCAAGGGATTACCACAAGGGAATAAAGTCTTACGAGAGGCCAAGTCATTACCACAGGGAATAAAGTCTCACGAGAGGTCAAGAGATTACCATATGGAATAAAGTCTCACGAGAGGCCAAGAGATTACCACAAGGAATAAAGTCTCACGAGAGGCCAAGACATTACCACAGGGAATAAATTCTCACGAGAGGCCAAGAGATTACCATAGGGATTAAAGACTCACGAGAGGCAAAGTGATTACCATAGGGAATAGAGTCTCACGAGAGGCAAAGAGATTACCCTAGGGAATAAAATCTCGCGAGAGCCAAAGATATTACTACCGGGAATAAAGTTCCACGAGAGGCCAAGAGATAACCATAGGGAATAAAGTCTCACGAGAGGCCAAGGGATTACCACAAGGGAATAAAGTCTTACGAGAGGCCAAGTCATTACCACAGTGAATAAAGTCTCACGAGAGGCAAAGAGATTACCATAGGGAATAAAGTCTCACGAGAGGCAAAGAGATTACCATAGGGAATAAAGTCTCACGAGAGGCAAAGAGATTACCATAGGGAATAAAGTCTCACGAGAGGCAAAGATATTACCACAGGGAATAAAGCCTAAGGAGAGGTCATGAGGAAAGTTAAGGCTCAAGAAAGGTCAAAGATAGAAATGTTGTTCTACAAACCAATGATCTAGCTAGATATTTATTGTTTTGCTATGGTTATGTGGTCATTGTACTCGTTTCTGTCGGTATTTTAGAACGGTTTAGACATCCATTACTGTTCGTTCGTTTGTAAGGGAAAATTAACAATCTTACCAGCACACATTCCGCAGTACTTAGCGCAATTTTGTTTTGCCCAGTCCTTGTAATCGGAGTTTGTACATGCATCGTCTTGGTAGGAGTCACAATCATCCAGCTTATCAACACAGTCAGAACCGGAAGAGGTTGAGCCAGATGAGGAGCTGGTCTGAGACTCGCCTGAAAAATTGTCCATCATTGATTCATTATTAAAGAGCACCTACCTTACCCATTTATTACCGTCTTAGATGAAATGCCCGAGAGCCACTGATGTAGTAAAAATAATTCAGAACATTTTAAAATAAATCCTATCACAGGAAACGATGGTGTTAACGTTTGGTAATCGGGTAGAGCAGTGGTTATGCACTTTTAACTGTCTGACCACGTCGGTATTTTCCAGTTACTCCGAGTATCTTCCAAAGTTAGCGGGTGCTTCTATCCGGGGCAACATGAGAAATTAGTATAGTTGGAAAACTCGATTGTTGAAGATAAATATTTGAATTTTTACATCATAATTAAGCTAACAAAAAAGGACTGTATCTTTATATTTTATTCATCCGTCTTACATTTCAACAATAACGAAAGAGGCATTTGCTGTTGAAAGTCATCATTACAATAATCAAAACAGTTGGACTATGCGACATTAGATTGTGATGGTAACAGTGCCTTGACAGTATTACCACCAGCTGTTACGATACAAATATCTCTCACGCTTTACTTTACATTGTTCCACCTTGTTTCTAACATACTTCTTCTTACGTGATATTACTCAACACCATTTTAATATTTCAAGGTCTTAGTGTTAAATATATTCTTAAATATTCACATGTACTTGACGCTGTTCTGAAATTGTCTTATATATGAAAATTGAAATGCTGCACTTCCCAGACTAGATTTTGACTTTCGATCACTATAGATTTCCTCAGTCGCCTCCTAGGCCTCTAAATTAAGGTCCTTAGCTTCACGGACGAGTCCTAGAAGGACAAAGCAGCTGTAAATTCTATGATGCAATTTAATTCGATATTTGGCTCTACTGTATCTAAGTCTACTTCATCAAAAAGCGCTATTCACTTGGTTGTCTTTTGTACAATCTGAACGAGACCAGTCTTTATACTTGTCGATTTCCACTTTTTTGTTCAATTGCAAAGCAAAAGCTACATCTCCGAACTCCGGAGCAACCACTTACCACTTCCACAAAGGTTACAGAATTTCGGACAGTTGCTCTTTGCCCAGGACTTGTAATCAGTGTTAGTACAGATATCTCCCTGGTAGGAGCTACAATCTACTGAGTCGGAACAGGAATCAGAATTTCCAGAGTTCAGCTTAGCAGTAGTTGTATCAGCATGCAACTTTGCACCTGTTTTGTAAGAAATTGTTTAATCACTGACAATTTATGCCTGGTAAACTAATCTGCCCTGAAACAAAGTGGTTTTTAAATGTCTCCTGGTCACCTTCCCTGTAAACAAAGAAATCTGTGACGAAGGTCACCTTTTGCTTAGCATTATCAAGAATAAGTTCTCTAGTCGTCCACGAGAGTAGAAGGCACGTTCATTTGAAAACAGCTTCATCTAAAAGTAAATACAAAAATCCCACATTTATAGACTGATACATGTCATGATGTTTATTAGAAACTTCTGACTTGCCACCACCATAAGACTTCGCTTGTCTTACCCGCGCCACATAGCTTGCAGTATTTGCTACAGTGAGTGGAGGCCCAGCCCCGAAAGTTTGTACAGATGTCGTTCTGGTACGCTGCGCAGTCAACCTTGTCTCTACATTGTGTTACGCTGATAGAAGTGGAAGGACTAGGAGAGGTTGAATGGGTAGCTTGCTGCCGTGAAGTAGTTATTCCTGGGAATGTACAATAAATAGCAAGTCCAAGATATCATCGTAAGCACACGATTAAGTAATCCTGATATAGAATAACCCACCACCATCTTACCCTGTACAACACTTAAACCCACCAACAGCTAACCATGTAAAATACAATAACCCTAAATCAGCTAACCCTCTACAACACTATAACCCACCAACAACTAACCCTGTACAATACAATAACCCTAAATCAGCTAACCCTGTACAACACTATAACCCACCACCAGCTAACCATGTACAATACAATAACCCTAAATCAGCTAACCCTCTACAACACTATAACCCACCACCAGCTAACCATGTACAATACAATAACCCTAAATCAGCTAACCCTGTACAACACTATAACCCACCACCAGCTAACCCTGTACAATACAATAACCCTAAATCAGCTAACCCTGTACAACACTTAAACCCACCAACAACTAACCATGTACAATACAATAACCCTAAATCAGCTAACCCTGTACAACACTATAACCCACCACCAGCTAACCCTGTACAATACAATAACCCTAAATCAGCTAACCCTGTACAACACTATAACCCACCACCAGCTAACCCTGTACAATACAATAACCCTAAATCAGCTAACCCTGTACAACACTTAAACCCACCAACAACTAACCATGTACAATACAATAACCCTAAATCAGCTAACCCTGTACAACACTATAACCCACCACCAGCTAACCATGTACAATACAATAACCCTAAATCAGCTAACCCTCTACAACACTTAAACCCACCAACAGCTAACCCTGTACAATACAATAACCCTAAATCAGCTAACCCTGTACAACACTATAACCCACCAACAGCTAACCATGTACAATACAATAACCCTAAATCAGCTAACCCTCTACAACACTTAAACCCACCAACAGCTAACCCTGTACAATACAATAACCCTAAATCAGCTAACCCTGTACAACACAATAACCGACGATCAGCTAACCATGTACAATACAATAACCCTAAATCAGTTAACCCTGTACAACACAATAACCCTAAATCAGCTAACCCTGTACAATACAATAACCCTAAATCAGCTAACCCTGTACAACACTATAACCATCCAACAGCTAACCATGTACAATACAATAACCCTAAATCAGCTAACCCTGTACAACACTATTACCCACCACCAGCTAACCCTGTACAATACAATAACCCTAAATCAGCTAACCCTCTACAACACTATAACCCACCACCAGCTAACCATGTACAATACAATAACCCTAAATCAGCTAACCCTGTACAACACTATAACCCACCAACAACTAACCATGTACAATACAATAACCCTAAATCAGCTAACCCTCTACAACACTATAACCCACCACCAGCTAACCCTGTACAATACAATAACCCTAAATCAGCTAACCCTCTACAACACTATAACCCACCAACAGCTAACCCTGTACAATACAATAACCCTAAATCAGCTAACCCTGTACAACACTATAACCCACCACCAGCTAACCATGTACAATACAATAACCCTAAATCAGCTAACCCTCTACAACAATATAACCCACCACCAGCTAACCATGTACAATACAATAACCCTAAATCAGCTAACCCTGTACAACACTATAACCCACCAACAACTAACCATGTACAATACAATAACCCTAAATCAGCTAACCCTGTACAACACTTAAACCCACCAACAGCTAACCCTGTACAATACAATAACCCTAAATCAGCTAACCCTGTACAACACTATAACCCACCAACAGCTAACCATTTACAATACAATAACCCTAATTCAGCTAACCCTGTACAACACTTAAACCCACCAACAGCTAACCCTGTACAATACAATAACCCTAAATCAGCTAACCCTGTACAACACTATAACCCACCACCAGCTAACCATGTACAATACAATAACCCTAAATCAGCTAACCCTGTACAACACTATAACCCACCACAAACTAACCCTGTACAATACAATAACCCTAAATCAGCTAACCCTGTACAACACAATAACCATCCAACAGCTAACCCTGTACAACACTATAACCCACCACCAGCTAACCATGTACAATACAATAACCCTAAATCAGCTAACCCTGTACAACACAATAACCATCCAACAGCTAACCCTGTACAACACTATAACCCACCACCAGCTAACCATGTACAATACAATAACCCTAACACCAGCTAACCCTGTACAACACTATAACCCACCACCAGCTAACCCTGTACAACACTATAACCCACCACCAGCTAATCATGTACAATACAATAACCCTAAATCAGCTAACCCTGTACAATACAATAACCCTAATTCATCTAACCCTGTACAATACAATAACCCACAACCAGCTAATTCTGAACAATACAATAACCCACAACCAGCTAACCCTGTACAATACAATAACCCACCACCAGCTAATCCTGTACAATACAATAACCCACAACCAGCTAACCCTGTACAACACAATAACCCACCACCAGCTAATCCTGTACAATACAATAACCCTAAATCAGCTAATCCTGTACAACACAATAACCCACCATCAGCTAACCCTGTAAAATGCAATAACCCTAAATCAGCTAACCCTGTACAACACAATAACCGACGATCAGCTAACTTTGAACAATACAATAACACATCACCAGCTCATCCTGTACAACACAATAACCCACAACCAACTAACCCTGTACAACACAATAACTTACCACCAACTTACCTTGTACCATAACAACCTACCACCAACTAACCCTGTACAATACCTAACATACCACAAGCTAGCCCTGTACAATACATTACCTACCGCCAACTAACCAGGTACAATGCATAGCCTACCACCCAATAACCCTGTACAATACGTTACCTACCGCCAACTAACCCTGTATAATACATAGCCTACCACCAGCTTACCCTGTACAACACCATAACCTACCACCAGCTAACCAGGTACAATGCATAGTATACCACCCACTAACCCTGTGCAATACATTACCTACCGCCAACTAACCAGGTACAATGCACTGTATACCACCCACTAACCCTGTACAATACATTACCTACCGCCAACTAACCCTGTACAATACATAACCTACCACCAGCTTACCCTGTACAACACCATAACCTACCACCAGCTAACCAGGTACAATGCATAGTATACCACCCACTAACCCTGTGCAATACATTACCTACCGCCAACTAACCAGGTACAATGCACTGTATACCACCCACTAACCCTGTACAATACATTACCTACCGCCAACTAACCCTTTGCAATACATAACCTCTCGGCAACTAACCAGGTACAATCCAATAACTCACCACCCCTAGCCTCCATACATTAAAACAACCTCCATTATCTAAAGCTAACCATTGACCATATAGATAACTGGTCACCACTTGCGTCCTCTGTACAATACAACAATACAATAATCATGTCGAAAAAGCATCCCATCACCATCGACCAGTCCTGATAGTGTATAACAAGCAACCGCCTTAACCTGTAAGAACTCGAAGAACAAAATAAAATTAGAGTAATTGTTAAACGAAATCACTGCACCTGACCAATATGCCACTTAAGCACATCTACTTTCTACGTTCTACTTGAGCACATCATCCACCAATCAGAGACCAATATCCCACTTTACATCATCCTTCACCAATCAGAGACCAATATCCCACTTTACACCATCCTTCACCAACCAGAGACCAATATCCCACTTCACATCATTCTTCACCAATCAGAGGCCAATATCCCACTTTACATCATCCTTTACCAATCAGAGACCAGAATCCAACTTCTACATCATCCTTCACCAACCAGAGACCAATATCCCACTTTACATCATCCTTTACCAATCAGAGACCAATATCCCACTTTACATCATCCTTCACCAATCCGAAAACAATATTCCACTTTACATCATCCTTCACCAATCCGAAAACAATATTCCACTTTGCCTCAGCCTTTATCAATCCTTACCATCGCTAGTACCACACCAACCGCAGTGGCGAGGACAGTTGATATGTGCCCATCCCTGATAGGCTGAAGCTGTACATATGTTACTTTGATACGCAACGCAGTTCACTGCGTCGACACACACTACAGACCCATGACCTGTCCTTTCTGTCGTCGTAACCGGCGTTGTCATCAGCGCAGAATGTGGGTGGTGGCACCAACCACAATGATCGGGACAATGCGCGTGAGCCCAATGGGAGTACCCGGGACTGGTACATACGTCTGAAAGGTAGGCACTGCAATCCAACAGATCCCTACAGCTAGAGGTCACAGAGGTCATGGGACTTGTAGATGTCGTACTCACTGTATCAGTCAATCAAATGATTTAGTTTTAATATCACCATCGTCATTGATTATCTCATTAAACGGAAATCTCTTAATACAGCACTGATTGATAAGACATGCTCACTAGTTGTGATATATCTGTATGGAAAAACTTTTAAAAAGTACAAGAAATGGAAGACTAAAGGATTCCCCGATCTACAAAAGAATTTTCAATATACACTTAAAGAACTATTTGATCACGTAAATTGAAATGAGTTTTTAGATGTTGAAATCCTTACCACTGTCAGTTGAACACCAACCACAGTGTTTTTTACAGTTCTCGTTCGCCCATTTCCTATACCTAGAACTTGTACAGATATCGGAAGCATAAATAGCACAGTTTAAGTGGTTGACACATGAAGTGGTCGTTTGTCCGAGCGCCTCCGTAGTGGTGGGACGGGTGGTGGGTGTAGTAAGAAGGGGGGTCACTGAAAACAGTCAAAATTTTGTAGAGACTTAGTCATATACATTGTATCTAAATTTTCGTCTTTAATTCTGGACCCTTACAGTATTTCAATAAGCAGATAAACTATGGAATAAAAGATGTCGTTTTGTTGAGCACTAACCAATTAGAACTGGCAGATTTATGTACGATGAGATTGCTTTGCAACTTTCAGGAGGTTTTAGATATCCATGACCCTTTAAGCAATGAATGTAAATGGCTGGTGTTGTGGTCCACAGACAGCTACAGCGTGTCACTAAAACACCGCATTTTGAAGTCAGGAATCCTTAAATACTTTTTGATTCAACGTTCTCCTAAAAGAACATGTTCATAGCGCAATGTTAACAATTTCAGAATGGGAAATCGAATTGAACAATGCGGATTTAAGTAATGATCATTGAAAAAAAGTATTGGGAGAATTAATAAGATCATGTGTTCTGGAAGGGTTAACGTTTTTTGCTTCATCAACAACATCATCCAAATGTAAAACAAGCTACCTTCAAGTGATGTTTTCATTTTCAAATAAGAACCAGGTTTAAGATAGGACAACCATAACATTTATTCTTATTTGTTTAGAGTTGAGAAGGAGACTGCTACTACTTTTACGTTCTAGAAAAAGGAAATTCATAATCGGATCATTAAAATCAGCTGTCCTTGTTGATTGTGTTGCAAGTAAAGGTAAGTTGAAGAAGTGTCTGACGTATCTCTTGCCTAGAGATCTGATGGCGTATAGGCAGGCAAACATCAGTATAACTATCCACTTGTAAGCAAATAAGATAGATCAGTTGATTGTATCCAAACATGTATTCGATATTTCTTCCTTTGCATCCTTTTGGAATTCTTCTCGCTGTAATTGAGTTTTTTTATGATAAAAATTATCTCTAATTTCTTCGGTCTATGTTTACGACAGTGAACCCATTGTTCTGTGGAAGACGTCTGTACCTGTTCCGGAAGACCTTTTACTAACTTAAACGATCTGATATGGTAAATCGGTCAAACCAGTATCTGTTTTTACAGTTGCCTAATTGTATGATGTAACCATTAGCTCTTCGCAAAAGAAATGTGTCCAAGGATGAAATGTTTGCTTCAGCTTTAGTTTGTTTACTTATTAAGTTTGTACAATCCTCTTTACCGGGGTTTTCTTGATGGATTTAACAGGATGTGGACCAAAACACCGGCAATTTGCTTTCTTTTCTTTATCAAATAGATATGTGTACCGAAAATTGAAAATCTTTTTTAGCTTACAAAGTCAACTTTGTGAAAATGGTATTATACGGTAACAACGTATGCTTTGCTGTGTAATTATTGATATATCTGACCTTACAATTCTCTTAAATAAAGTCAATCTTACCACTGTCAGTGGAACACCAACCACAGTGTTTTTTACAGTTCTCGTTCGCCCATTTCCTATACCTAGAACTTGTACAGATATCGGAAGCATAAATAGCACAGTCTAAGTGGTTGACACATGAAGTGGTCGTTTGTCCGAGCGCCTCCGTAGTGGTGGGACGGGTGGTGGGTGTAGTAAGAAGGGGGGTCACTGAAAACAGTCAAAATTTTGTATCTAAATTTTTGTGTTTAATTCTGAACCCTTACAGTATTTCAATAAGAAGATAAACTATGGAATAATAGATGTCGTTTTGTTGAGCATTGGCCAATTAGAACTGGATGTAGTAAGAAGGGAGGTCACTGAAAACATTTAAAACACCTGAGGTATTAGTGAGTCACCTACAGCTCATTCTTATCATATAATGGAAACATCTAATTTACAATGATATCAACTTACCTAGCATGTATTTTTGTTTGCTCATTTAGAAATAAAATAATTTTTGTGAAATACCAACTAAGTATTGAAGGAAATTGTACGTTGCAAAGGTATCAGCCAGACAGTAACACGATAACAGTAATGTTAATAGATATTCCATGGTTAGATATTTCGAGATATAACCACCACCAATGAGAGGACTTCTATGACTTTTCAGCACGACTAAAATGTACCCCCTGTTTATGGATGCAGATTTACCAGCTCTGGCCATTTCTAGGGCACCTCTCTTCTAGCACATGTAGGGGTTGGCTTACCCGTCCCACAGAACCCACAAAATTTGCGACAGTGTTCCTCCGCCCACCTTCGGTAGGCTTCGTTGGTGCATGTGTCTTTCTGGTAAACAGCGCAGTAAATTTTGTCAACGCAAGGCTCGGTAGTGGTGCTTACTGCTGTTATACCTCCTGTGTTTATACATAACCACACAACTTATTAGTCTCATTTATACATACAAACATATAAAATCTTAAAGAATAATCAGGCTTTTCGCGCGCTTTTGACACTGTTACGCACAGGTAATACCATGTTACCTTGCCGAATTCCGTATGGTGATATATCGCTTCAAATGTAAAATAAGAAAAGAAATCTTCTAAATATCTAAAACAGCATACGAGGTCACATATAGCGTTTGCTGGGGTGGACTACATAG
This sequence comes from Ylistrum balloti, assembly GCF_031769215.1. Taxonomy (NCBI): domain Eukaryota; kingdom Metazoa; phylum Mollusca; class Bivalvia; order Pectinida; family Pectinidae; genus Ylistrum; species Ylistrum balloti. Next base: position 194,862 of record NW_026782804.1, on the reverse strand, counting down.
TTTAAGCGGAAGTTTTCCAAAAGCCATGAAAACAGCATGTATGTAGATTTCATATCAATACGAATTACGAGACCTTTGTCTACAGTGGCGGATTCATAAACCTTTAATCGAATTTTTCTGCTGTTTGATTCCCTGATATTACCCGTTTTCCTTCGGTTTCTATTTATCTCCATAATTCTACCGATTTACCACTGGAATACACAGCGAAACATTTCCGACACTTTTGGGGAAAACCCGTTATATTTTTTTTAGTATTTTTTCAAAACAGATCATGAGATATACACTGCTGATCTTTAAAGCTTTCACTACTGTAGGCAGGTTTCTAGCATTTCTTTCCCAGGTAGCACACCTGTTGCTAAAGCGATGCCGTCATTTGATTGTTATCGAGAACAATTTTATGGATAAGTGTAAATAATTATTTTTGATAGCTGACATTTCGATAATGGCATATCGGTATCTGTGTAGCAATGTTTTATAAACTGCAAGAAAAAAGTAAAAAGTAAAATGAGCAGAAATTGGAAACCTTGGTCCCCAATATCCAGAGCAAGCAACACCAGTAAAGCATCGATAGAGCAGGCTCAGGATAAACATCTTACCGTGGTCAATGCCATCAACTGCTCAGGGATGAATACAGATAAGTTTAATATCAAAATACTACTCATCACTTCAACAAGGTAAAATATGTCTACAAAATGAATCCGTCGTTGTCTGTATTCAATAAAAGATCGAATTATTTACCTAACAAGGACTACACATAATCCAAGGGTTTCAGAATACACTCCTACTTACATATGGGGGGCGTATTTAACATAATGGTGAATGAAAACCAAACAATGCACTAGGTAAATAATTAAAGCCTGTTTTAAGTAGCCACCTCAGAAGATTTACCTCCACAGAATCCACATGTACGCTGGCAGTTCGATTCCGCCCAGGCCTCATATTTGTAACAGAATCCTTCCTCATACGTTTCACAGTCAGTCAGTATATCTTTACACAGGTAGACTGAAATACATAAATACATCACAGTTAGTCAGTTTATCTTTACACAGGTACACTGAAATACATATATATATCACAGTTAGTCAGTTTATCTTTACACAGGTACACTGAAATACATATATATATCACAGTTAGTCAGTTTATCTTTACACAGGTACACTGAAATACATATATATATCACAGTTAGTCAGCAGATCTTTACACTGATAGATTTAAATGGGTTTGATATTGGTTCATGCTAACACAATGGAATATTAATTATCCAAGTTACCAGTACCAAATATGAAAAGATGTAGATACATGAGAGGCTAGGGACGGGAATTCGGCTATTTATACCTTCCATAGGTAATGACTTCATAACTTACTCTCTTTAAACGACCCTAGTGAGATTTAACACTATGGATTTTAAAATGTCTTCATGACAATTCTCATGAGTTTGAGGTCGTGCTATTTCTAGTTATAGAAGAGGGTGAGAGATTGTTTTTTCCAAGATTATCAGAAGATGGTGTTTACTTTGTAATCAAACCAATGGCTGACAACCTATAACTAATAATTCTTTAGTAAGTATAAAACCTACCTGACGGATCCTTTACACAAATTCCACAAAACTCCATACAATTGATGCTGACCCAGGACCGGTATTCCGACGCCTCACAGATGTTGTCTACATACCGAGTGCAGTCCATCTTATTTCTACAGCTACTGCCAACTGAGGTAGACCGAATATTTAGATAATCACGAGTAAATTCATGGAATTTACATCCCCCACTTTCCAAACATATTGTAAGTAAATATTTTAGAGGTTAGGAGTAACCATGTCATTCTCTTGTGCTATGATGTATTGCTTTAAAGCCAAAGAAAGATGTAAAGGATTATAGAGAGTAGATGTTTTATTGGACATATCAAAAATTAACCAATAAAGTGAACTAATTGGAGAAAACTTGCATACTAGTAACTATAACGGTGCTAAGCAGATCCATGGTCATCAGCTCTTCTCATATTACTGAACCCTATCACAAATTCGGCTAAGCCTTGAATATGTTGAATCCTGTTGCTAAGTTTGATAACTTTTACAAATAATTGGGAAAGAAATTTACCGGTTTTTCTTTATAAATATATGGATCATAACTATCATGCTAAATCAGATTATATTCAGGAAAGTTAGAGCACAAAAACTGACGACCAAAGAAATGAAAGGACACCTAATTAATATGCATAAATATTAACACATGATGCCGATTGCTGTCTTATGTGCCCTAATATGCATCTGCTGACCAAGTTTCATCTAAATCTGATTATATTTAGGGACGTTAGAGCACGGAAATGAACCGACCAATGAAATCAAAGGAAACAACATTAGTATGCATACTTATTAACAGATGACACTGATAGTCAAATTCAGTCTTAAAGACCCCAAGATGCATCTGCTGACCAAGTTTTACCCAAATTGGATGATATTTGGGGAAGTTAGAACACAGAAACGAAAGTGTGACAGGCAGACGGACGGACAGACGGTGTGATAAACCAAAATTAATATTCCCCGTTTTGGTGAAAGCGGGGGATATTTATTATATTTAGTTTAAGGTATACCGAATGTTAGTTTAGACTTGGTGTTGATAAAAAAAATTATTAACTGTTAATTCCTTGCCCAAGTACGTAATACAAAGGTTAGGCCAGCATTGCTGTGAAGACTTTGTGCTTTTGATAGGATGTTATCATTACTGAGAGTTTATCTATATCTTACCTACATTAGTATCAAGATGAAGAAGAAAATATCAACATGTCAACATTAGTATAATTCAAACACCAAAAAAATTACAAGAAAAATAAAACAGGTGTTCCGGCAGAGTAAGAGTTTTTTGCTTCATTGACGACAACCGCCATGTAAATCTTGGTCAATCCAATTAATAATGTTACGTTCTCAGATAAAAAAAAAGTTTAAAACAACGGAAGGTGAGGGCCTGGGGCGCTGTAAAGACTTTGTGTTGTTCATATATTGTAATAGTAACTGTGAGTTGTGAATTCCTTACCCACGTTAGTTTACACCTGCAGTGCTGTAAAGATATTGTATAAATAATACAGTGGTTTAGTTACTAGTGGGATTCCTTACCAATGTTGGTATTACAAGGTTTAGGCATGCAGTGCTTTGAAATTATAGGCTTTTCCTGTCCAGGACACCGTTTCACGTCTACCACCGAGTTGGACTGCTCGGATGCATAGCAGTCAACAGCACGAGTTTGAGTGCCACGCCCACATGTTCTTGAACACTACAACAATTAGCACGATTTGAACATCATGCCTTCACATTCAGGAACACTATAAAAATTATTACGAGTTTGATTGTCACGCCAACAAGTTCGTGAACAACACGTGTTTGCATACAAACCCATTGGTTCGGAACGCTACAAGGTTCAATCTTTCTGATCTGCTCACAAAATAACCTTCAGGCTCGTTAAATAATTAAGAAAATATGCACAATTTGAATATATGTCGCTCTGGAGAACAAAGAGGAAATCTTCAATATGTAAAAGGACACGAAAAAAGGATTACATTGGAGATATAGATAAATGAAAATGATGTTGCGTAAAAAACTGCAATTGAAAGAGAAATCCGTCTGGTATATGTTAAGAACAGGACTAGCATTGTTCTATAAAAGCTAGAGAATACTTACAGTGGACCATGCTCCAGACTTCCAGATGCCGGGACAGAGCTGCATGTTACACTGTTTTGTGGTAGCAGGTTTGTGGGCGAGGTTACAGTGGTTGTCCCTGGTTACTGTGTAAGAGTCTCCCTGTATAACCACACAATGGACAACGCGTGACTGACTCCCGCCCCCGCATGTCTTAGAACAGGACGACCAAACCTCCGACTGCCATCTACAATGTAACACAACACAGTAGAAGTATAACGCTTGCTTCATTGGTCCTTTGTATTTGAAAATTGATTCTTGTAACCGAAAGATTTACAGGACTGAATTTGCCTTAACGTGGATGACAGCAATAGCTGAATAAGAATATATTCACATTAGACATGGTGTATACAGGTCTTTCAGAAGGTTGATATACGGTATATATCTTATCATTGAGGATGACGACAGACAGGTTGGAGTATTGATGATGAAGAATCGTCGTTGGATACGTACTGAGGGGGACAATCCTTGGTGTTACAGTCTATCAAAGTCTCCTGTGGCCGAGCGTAGATGTCACAATGGAAATCTTCTACGTGTGTGTTACTGGATACCCGTATGCACTGAACTGTGACCAACGAATGTCCTAAATCATAAACTACATCGTTAGTATAGGTATTACTGAGCGTCCAAACAAATTTTTTTGAGTGAGTTTCGTTAATCAGAAAGTAAATCGTTCAGACATGCTTTCCCGGACACCCACAGATATCGAATGCTGACAACCAATGACTTCTAAATCAATTACTGAATTTTTGGAACACTGGTGACGCTGAGAACCGGTATCATCAGGTCCCCCAATTACATACTAAATGTCCTTCCCTACTCGTGTTTCGAGAGATATTTCCTATAAATTACTTAACTCTACTGTACACCCTTCTACGAGTGCCAAAAGACCTATATCTGGTGTCCTTGCTGACCTTCTGTATGCTTATCTTTGCCGCATGTCCTTGTTTGCCCTTGATAATAATTACCTGTGCCACACGTCCTACTACAGGTGCCTTGAGTGGCCCTCCAGACGTATCCTGAGTAGGGAGTGCGTATTGGTGTGGAGTAGGTGTAGGAGATCTGGGGCTTCACGCCTTGGTACTCATTACCGTAATCTCTCCATACCTGTAGAACAATACAGGCAAATAACTATAGAACGGAATCATTGACAAGTAAACAGGAGGATGGGAGGAGAATTGCAAAAATAACAGGTGAGTCTAACTAAAAAGATAAGAACAGAAGATTGATATAACAGTTTAGGAAATCTTCCAGGAATTCACAGACTGAGTTAATCAAACTCTCTCGAAAAGCTACAGAGATACATCAGGTTCCCAGTCGTAGGGTGTTTCTTTCAGAGGTGAAATAAATGTATGTTTGTAGAGATATCGAGACTTTTTTTGTTATGAGAAATTTCTTTACAGAGAAATGCGAACAGTGGTGCTCTGGTTTCATACTACAATGTTGCAAAAATATATAAACTCCAAAGACAATCGTGAAAGTAATTTCATTTCATGCTGAAAATATCTTTACTAATTCCAGTGACACTATCTGTTTCTTCTCAGAGCTGAATTTATCAAGGTGCTTATAAATACAATAAACAAACGCCAGACAAGTCCATCGTTGTCACTTTCAGATAACAAGAAATTCATCCCTTAGTCGACATAATTTTCAGAACTTTACAACAAGGACAGGACAGACTCGTCTACGTCAGCTGCTTACTTCGATACACAACTAAACCAGAGGGACATTATTTAAAGGGGCATTTGTGAAGCGACGATAATTTGGTCAATCACACTGTCTTTGTGATTACATCCTCAGTATATTTTGACTTAAGACGTACTGTTCGTTCATTCTGTGGAGAGACAAAATCAAATCATGAGTCGGTTGATCATCCAATATAAACAAAATGAGGGTCGCATCAATAAATGGAGTCATGATTGTAATGACATTGGATTAGCTACTACTGTTTACTATGTAAACATCAGTTGATTGATGTTTCAATAGGATATCCTTGGTTATCGAAGAACCCTTTTTGTTTGCAGAAAACTGCGATCATTTTTGCACAAAAGGAGCAAGTTATTAGGTGCTTTATCAACAGGCACAATCCGATATCCATTGTGCAAATCGTGTTGTCTTAAAATCAGGATAAAGCAACGCGGCCTGAAGTTTCGTCTCATTTTATATTCTAACTGTTAATTCCTTTAACAATGGGAGACCGAATCGACTCTACATATCTTGAAATTCACATTCGAATTAGTGAAAACATTTCATGACGTTTTCACCCCTTTATGAAAAGTTCGCGTTGCTTAAAGTATGGTCAGTCATACAGTACTAATATATAAACCCTCTGAAACGTGTATATGATACCCTGTCTTTCCCTCTAAACGCTCGTGATGTTTGACATCAGTTTCTATCCCCATGGATACCTGTATATCCAGTTCTACAAGCGTGGGGCCACTGATGGTGATTTTCTCTGGACCAGACCGACGATATTCAACATTAACACCGTGAGACGAGTATTTTCCTGATAATGAAATGGACGTTCCTCGACTAAAGAGAAGGGCACCCTGCACCTTCACACCTACAAGAAAAAAAGCCATCTGTATGATGCCCTATGTTTACATTACAGTGTAAGACATTGTATCTATCTCTTAGTGTATAACGTTGTGTTTACATTTCAGTGTAAAGCATTACAGATTTTAGTCTAGTGTAATTCAATGTTGACGCCGATGGAAACGTACAGCTATTTTATGTCCTGCATCGCATAGGAAGCACAGGATATGCTTTAATGTTCTATAATTATGACATTACGCTTGATAAAACAGCGTCAATTCTAATAAGCCGCTATACAATGGTCTTAACCATTTAGTGATGTTCTCTGTAAAGATTCGCCTGCAAAACTGTTATCAAACATGATTTTAAAGAACACTAACAGTATACAGAGCACAAATGTATCCACAGCTTAGTGTATAGGAGAGTACAAATCACTCAAGACAGTCATGATTCACTTACTCATGTGACAATATGTGTTGTCATTGGTTACAACCACTCCTGTAGCTCCACGTGGAATAGACACCACAGTCACATATGCTAAAAAATATAATTACTATTATCATTATACATATTCCTCAATAAATTACAAATATGTTACCTTGTGGAGTGACTATATAGTATGATGATAGAAATCTGGACCTGCACTTGTGTTGAGACATAGAACCTACGTGCTAATCAACGTTACAGTCATATCGTTTGACATTTTGAAGAGCTCTGCTTCTTTTTATCGTCAAAAAGTGCTCTTTACTTAATCATCCATATCTCATTTCTATTAAAAGGGAGACATTTTTATTGTGATGGGAAATTTCTTTACAGAGAAAGGCGAGCATACGAGTACGTCCCTGACGTAGCGTCCAATTTCGATAGGACAAGCTAGACAAACTAAATTTTGATCGTGCAAAGTTTCTAACATTGGTCAGTGAAACCATTCGTTTACAAGACACAAATATAAATCGTGTGCATGTAATAAAGTCATGGTAAAAAAACAATGAATCGAATATTCTCATCTCACCAACGCTTTCAGACATTTAATCTACGTCCAACAGAAGAGGTTTTTGCACTCTCTGATGGGACCTCCAATCTTTTTACAAAATGATATGCGAACGTAGAGAGAAGCATGACCCAATAAACCAATGACAGTACTTTCTAAAAAAAATAAGTCTGTCAAACCTCGATTCTCTCCTTCTGTCCCTAACGTTAGCCTGCCTTGGTAACCTCCCTTAAGCCTGTCCCTGAATACCTACATTTCGCCTGATCCTAGTTTCCTACGTTTAGGTTGTCCGTGAACATTTACATTTAGGTTGATCCTAGTTTCCTACCTTTAACCTGTCCTTGGTTGTAGGTTCCGTGATGAGTAGTACACGTGTTACTCTGCCCTCCACATACTCCACACTTGTCAAAAACTCTGGCTGAGTTCAAATGTCCATCACAGCCAAATTTCTACGGATTGACAAAAAACTTAATTGACTCATCATAGGAAAAACTGTGTTGTTATCACAAATAGACTTATAAAGAAAGAGTGGAGAGCGCAGACGAAAGACAAACTTGGGGACACAGAGAAAAGTTCATGAAACAAATAACTGTTTCGAGTTACTGCATAGGAAGGAAAGCAAAACACATTAAACACCTTTATGACTATAGAGCTACCATACCATGATTATTCAATGAGCAGAAAGTTGGGCCGACCAAACATCACTAACTCACTAATATAATCTGAGAAAAGGCTAAAGCAACAAAAACGGCAAAATAACTTTTCGATAGACTATAACAGAAATGCATCATTATCCAGTGTTACCCACCCAATAGAACAGGCGCAGCGACAGAGAAAACATCCCATGGACTGTCTACCCAATACAGTAAGAGCAATGGCCAAGCAACCTTTTCCTTGTTTGTCCACCCTATACCGCTGAAGCAAACAACCTTCACTGGGCGGTCCATCCAATGCAGGAGGAGTTTCGCCCTAACAACTTTCTTCTATTTCCCACATAATACAGAATTAGCAACAGCCGAACAACCTTCCTTGGGCTGTCAATCCAATACATCAGGGGCAAAAGCCGAGCAACCTTCCCTAGACTGTCAACCCAATACATCGGGGGCAAAAGCCGAGCAACCTTCCCTGGGCTGTCAACCAAATACATTAGGGGCAACGACCAAACAACCTTCCCTGGGCTGACAAACAATATATAAGGGGAACGGCCGAGCAACCTTCCCTGGGCTGACAAACAATATATAAGGGGAACGGCCGAGCAACCTTCCCTGAGCTGTCAACCCAATATATAAGGGGAACGGCCGAGCAACCTTCCCTGAGCTGTCAACCCAATATATCAGGGGCAAAAGTCGAGCAACCTTTCCTGGACTGTCAACCAAATACATCAGAGGCAACGGCCGAACAACCTTCCTTGGGCTGTCAACCCAATACATCAGAGGCAAAAGCCGAGCAACCTTCCCTGAGCTGTCGATCCAATACATCAGGGGCAAAAGCCGAGCAACCTTTCCTCGGCTGTCAACCCAATACATCAGGGGCAACGGCCGAACAACCTTCCCTGGGATGTCAACCCAAAACATCAGGGACAACGGCCGAGCAACCTTCCCTAGGCTGTCAACCCAATACATCAGGGGCAACGGCCGAGCAACCTTCCCTAGGCTGTCAACCCAATATATCAGGGGCAACGGCCGAACAACCTTCCCTGGGCTGTCAACCCAATACATCGGGGGCAAAAGCCGAACAACCATCCTTGGGCTGTCAACCCAATACATCAGGGCAACGGCCGAACAACCTTCCCTGGTCTGTCAACCCAATACATCAGGGGCAACGGCCGAACAACCTTCCCTGGGCTGTCAACCCAGAACATCGGGGACAAAAGCCGAACAACCTTCCCTGGGCTGTCATCCCAATACATCGGGGGGGGAAAAGCCGAACAACCTTCCTTGGGGTGACATCAAAATACATCGGGGCAACGGCCAACCAACCTTCCCGGGGCTGTCAACCCAATACATCAGGGGCAACGGCCGAACAACCTTCCCTGGGCTGACAACCCAGTACATCAGGGGCAAAAACTGAACAACGTTCCTTGGGCTGTCAACCCAATACATCGGGGCAACGGCCGAACAACCTTCCCTGGGCTGTCAACCCAGTACATCAGGGGCAACGGCCGAACAACCTTCCCTGGGCTGTCAACCCAATACATCAGGGGAAAAAGCCGAACAACCTTCCTTGGGCTGTCAACCCAATACATCGGGGCAACGGCCGAACAACCTTCCCTGGGCTGTCAACCCAGTACATCAGGGGCAACGGCCGAACAACCTTCCCTGGGCTGTCAACCCAATACATCAGGGGCAAACGCCGAACAACCTTCCTTGGGCTGTCAACCAAATACATCAGGGGCAACAGCCGAGCAACCTCCCCTGTGCTGTCAACCAATATATAAGGGGCAACGGCCGAGCAACCTTCCCTGCAACCTCAGGGGCAAAAGCCTGTGCTGTCAACCAATATATTCCCTGTGCTGTCAACCAATATATAAGGGGCAACGGCCGAGCAACCTTCCCTGTGCTGTCAACCCAATACATCAGGTCAACCCAATACATCAGGCAAAAGCCGAGCAACCTTCAACCTATATAAGGGCTGTCAACCCAATACATCAGGGGCAAAAGCCGAGCTATCTTCCCTTGGCTGTCAACCCAGTACATCGGGGGCAAAAGCCGAACAACCTTCCCTGGGCTGTCAACCCAGTATATCAGGAGCAAAAGCCGAACAACCTTCCTTAGGCTGTTAACCCAATACATCAGGGGCAACGGGCGAACAACCTTCCTTGGGCTGTCAACCAATACATCAGGGGCAACGGGCTGTCAACCCAACCTTCCCTGGGCTGTCAACCCAATACATCAGGGGCAACGGCCGAACAACCTTCCCTGGGCTGTCAACCCAGTACATCGGGGGCAAAAGCCGAACAACCTTCCCTGGGCTGTCAACCCAGTATATCAGGAGCAAAAGCCGAACAACCTTCCTTAGGCTGTTAACCCAATACATCAGGGGCAACGGCCGAACAACCTTCCCTGGGATGTCAACCCAGTACATCGGGGCAAAAGGCGAACAACCTTCCCTAGGTTGTCAACCCAATACATCAGGGGCAACAGCCGAGCAACCTTCCCTGGGCTGACAACCAATATATAAGGGGCAACGGCCGAGCAACCTTCCCTGTGCTGTCAACCCAGTACATCGGGGGCAAAAGTCGAACAACCTTCCCTGGGCTGTAAACCCAATACATCAGTGGCAACGGCCGAACAATCTTCCCTGGGCTGTCAACCCAGTACATCAGGGGCAAAAGCCGAACAACCTTCCCTAGGCTGTCAACCTAATACATTAGGGGCAACGGCCGAACAACCTTCCTTGGGCTCTCAACCCAGTACATCAGGTGCAAAAGCCGAACAACCCTCCTTGGGCTGTCAACCCAATACATCGGGGCAACGGCCGAACAACCTTCTCTCGGCTGTCAATCCAATACATCAGGGGCAACGGCCGAACAACCTTCCCTGGGCTGTCAACCAATATATCAGGGGCAAAAGCCGAGCAACGTTTCCTCGGCTGTCAACCCAATACATCAGGGGCAAAAGCCGAGCAATCTTCCCTTGGCTGTCAACCCAGTACATCGGGGGCAAAAGCCGAACAACCTTCCCTGGGATGTCAACCCAATACAACAGGGGCAAAAGCCGAACAACCTTCCCTTGGCTGTCAACCCAGTACATCGGGGCAACGACCGAACAACCTTCCCTGGGCTGTCAACCAAATACATCAGGGGCAACGGCCGAACAACCTTTCCTGGGCTGTCAACCCAGTACATCGGGGGCAAAAGCCGAACAACCTTCCCTGGGCTGTCAACCCAGTACATCAGGGGCAAAAGCCGAACAACCTTCCCTGGGCTGTCAACCCAATACATCAGGGGCAACGGCCGAAGAACCTTCCTTGGGCTGTCAACCCAATACATCGGGGCAACGGCCGAACAATCTTCCCTGGGCTGTCAACCCAATACATCGGGGGGAAAAGCCGAGCAACCTTCTCTGGGCTGTCAACCCAATACTTCAGTGCAACGGCCGAACAACCTTCCCTGGGCTGTCAACCCAGTACATCGGGAGCAAAAGCCGAACAACCTTCCTTGGGCTGTCAACCCAATACATCGGGGGCAAAAGCCGAGCAACATTTTCTGGGCTGTTAACCCAATACACCAGGGGCAATAGCTGAACAACCTTCCCTGGGCTGTCAACCCAATACATCAGGGGCAACGGCCGAACAACCTTCCCTGGGCTGTCAACCCAGTACATCGGGGGCAAAAGCCGAACAACCTTCCCTGGCTGTCAACCCAATACATCAGGGGCAAAAGCCGAACAACCTTCTCTAGGCTGTCAACCCAATACATCTGGGCAACTGCCGAACAACCTTCCCTGGGCTGTGAACCCAATACATCGGGGCAAAAGCCGAGCAACCCTCCTGGTCTGTCAACCCAATACATCGGGGCAAAAGCCGAGCAACCTTCCCTGGGCTCACAACAAAATACAGTAGAAGCAACGACAAATTAATCTTTCTCTGGATTCTCCATACAACACAAATGGAGGCACGATTTAGGATCAAGTTACGTTGTCTTTGATTGCACACTGATTCAACATTATAATATCATATTAAAAAACTTACCTTACATTGTCCTTCAACACAGCGGGAAAAAGGGCCAGTTACTTTACAGTCCGTGCCGTCCTCGTACTTGTCAGCGCGGTAATCAACTATATTGGCATACTGGTCATAACATCTCATTGAACATCGATTATCTGTCAACATCAATATTAAGTTTGACTGGTGTGATATCAAAGGCTGAAATGCTACCGGAAATGGTACCAAGCCAGTTACTGTTGTTGCGAGCTGTATGTTACAGAGATTACTATAAACGTTTTTTGACCTACCAGTGAAATGTACACGGTGAAATACATGACTAACTATTTTAAAGTTGCTAACGGTAGGTTTTATCGTCTAAAGGGGTTAACAGGAATGTGACTAACCATTGTAAGGTAACCAATGGTAGGTTTTACCGTCGACAGGGAATCTGTTAGTTGCAGCACACTGCTCTGCCCGGAAGTCTGTATTGATAGGGCAACTCTGAAATCACAATTACAACGTCGTTATTGCATTCTGCAAACGGACAATAAAGCGCAACCAGAAAATACCAACATGTCAATATTAACACAATCCAAAATAAAATTCAGTTTAAACGGAGAGTCCTGAAAAAGTACAAGGAGAATAAGCAAGATGTTCCGGAAGAACAACCGCCTTCGGCTTAATCGACACCCGCCATGTAAACCTTGGTCAATCCAAGTAAATAATGTCACGTTCTCAAATGAGAACAATGTATAAAACAACGGAGCCAACAGGCAAACTAACGTCCAGCTTCACGTCTCACAAAGAAATAGATTTTTATCACTGCAGTAACTATGACGAGTGTAAATATTTTTCTTCAACCTGAAACTTTTGAAACCATATGTTACGAGTTTGTCCGTCAAATGACGACTTCTTGCAATCTGTTTATATCAAGTGTCACCACGAATCACCAACTCTAAACAATAAACCTGGCCATAAACATAAAACGTTATCAGATTTATATATAAACAATTTTCATTTACAATATCAAATCTTAAAAATTGATGACTTAGAGCTAAATATTCACTTATATACCCTAACTTCCTCTTCCAACATCTTTAGAACTAATAAGAAAACAATCAGAAGAACAATCAGATCCACACCTTAAATTTATATTGAATTACTATCTATAATACCTCTAGTGTTTTATTTTACAAACCCTCTGTGTCATGATATTCTCTTCTGTTGCATAACCTTACCTTCATGTTACAGAGCTTGGCCTGGGTGCTTTCTCCCGCGCAGTTTCTGCCTCCATATCGTGGCCTGCAACAAGGCATTTTGATATAATTCATATTATTTCAGGTTCCCTGGAAACGGGCTAAACATTTTATTTACCACCCAGAATTTTTTGACTACATTGCAATATTTCAAAAACACTCCAACCCAGAACTGGGTTGTTCTACTTACTCTGGGCTGGTGCATTTCCTATTTTTTACTCGAACTCCACCCCCACAGGTCCGGGAACATGGCGTCCATTCTGCACTCCAGGATGACCATCCGCCATGGACAGGTGCAGGGGCACCAGACCCCATTGCGACACACTGACCACCTATACACCACTGTTATGAATAAACGATCAGAATTGTGATATGTTAATGACAATTAACTGCTGTCATTAAATTAATATCGCTAATTTATTGATGGGACAATTGGCCCTTGGTATCTATAACGGGTTCGAATCTCCAGTTGTGGTTGTTATCATTGTAAATGAATGAAAAGTGTGTCGCTGTATTCCATTGGTCTGGTTACGATAAGCGTACCCCCTGATATGACTGGTACGTAGCTAATGTGACGGTTTTTATGTATCATTTGTTATGATTGGTTAGTTGCCAATTACTTACCTTTCTGTGTCCACATTCTGTTCCGTCTAATCTTATAGGTCCACCACGGTAACAAGATCGCTGGCGATTTGGAATGATTGGTCCGTAACACACCAACATCTTACACTCATTCTAAATTTGGGATAACTATTTATGATAACAACAATATCAAAGAATACCATTAAACACTACTTCCGGCTACTTTCAGCTAGAGGAACTCCTAGACACACAGAGATATGTACGAAACTTGATGAAGTTGATATTGATTTCCGAAGGATATCTGCTAGATAGCGAATATCATGGACATTTTTAGCGAATATGTTCATTCGATCGGTTGCACTTAAAACGTTGAAATAGTTTAAATCTCGATTACTGAGATGAATGATTGTACCAGTGAATAGCACCTTCATCTACAGAAACAGTAGACAGGTAATCATAGAAATGCCAACAATCAGCTTGATGCTTTCTGCCTTCAGTTTCGATAATACATTATTTTAAAACACTTCAAGAACATTTGTATATTCCGAATCGTGACTAGACACAAAGCTGAATTAGAAACAGTGGCTGAAAATAACAATATGTAATTGCTTCAAATGAATGTGTATCCTTAATCATTGTCACTTGTGAAGCGATTACGAGAAATATTGTCCATAATAAATGATAAGGAAGTTTCCTCTGGGTATCTAAATGTATTCCATTAATTCGGTACTTACCCCAGTGGTAAGAGACGTGCCCTCACACAATTTGCTATTAGGATCTTCCATAGCCATTCGGCACTGTTCATCACCGGAATATACAAGTCCGGGTTTCTGGGCAGTATTGAGCAAAGAAAACGCCCAGGCGGGGGGCTGGTCACTTAGACAGCTACTTACAGGAGACCTGAAAATCAGAGTATAGCTTATCAATCGTAACACTTATTTCAGAATTGTCTATGTATTTGTTATCACTGCATATTAGTAAATGTAAAGTTGGCATACTTTATATATATATATATATATATATATATATATACTCCCCAACCTATGGTGGTACACGTCGCAGTTGATTCGATATCCAAGGGCCTGTTCCCATTATCACTATATTCGTACAAGAAGTCAACTGACGGACAAACTCGAAACACAGGGTTTCAAAAGATGCAGGTTAAAAAAAAAGTTTATGGCCGTCTAGGTGATCTCATTGAGAAATACTCTGTTTTGTATTAGAAGCTCGTTTGTTTATTTGATGGTTCAATTGTTGTATCCTTTGTTCTGATTTCGGAACGTTACACAACTTACGTGGATTGATCAAAGTTTACATGGCGGGTGTCGTCGATGAAACGGAAGATGGTTACTCTCCCGTAACACATGGGCCTGTATTCATGAAACCGTTCTCATGCTCAAGCAATAACTTTGTGCTCAAGCCTTATATCTTGTTTAAGTTAAGAATTAAAAAATAAGGCAGATTTCGCAAAAGATTTTATAAAAAATGAAAGGACTTAAGTTATATTAAAAAAAAAACAAAAAAGAACAAAAACAAAAAAAAAACAAAAACAAAAAAATGGTTGAGCACAAAAGTTATGGTTGAGCATGAGAATGGTTTCATGAATACGGGCCCAGGCTGGTCTTATACTGCTTGTACTTTTTCAAGAGTCTGCAAATACATCTTTCCTTTGGTTTATATTTTCTCCTAGTTTGATTGGCTTTGAGTATGGATGATGGCGATGTTGACATGTTGGTATTTGCTTGTTGTTATTTATTGACTTTGATTTGGATGATTACATTGACATGATGGTATTTTCTTTATGTTTTATACCTACTTCAGGAAACTGGTGAGGGAGTCTTTGCTACACGTTGACCACTTTATGCTTGAGTGACCACTGGCTCCCTTGGCAGACATAATGTTGATCCCCGGAATACAAGCATTGCTTTCACCGTCGTGTACCATATTTAACCTGAAGAAATGTTTCAAAACGTTTTGGTAATCAGTAAAAAACGAAATATATGCGTCATTCTTTCCAGTTTTCGAATGAAGGGCAAAGATACCCAACAGGTCAACTTCAGCAAAAAGATATACTGACTTTACTTTGTCTATATATAGAAATCTATCGGTCATGTACCTTGCAAATACAGTCAAGAATTCAATTAAAAAATGACACAACAAATCCTAAATAATTAGCCATTCATTTCCTATTTCTATTCATAATATAATTAAAAGGTTTATTTCATTAGCTCCACAAGGAATTTGTCGACAGAAGCATCACGGCTTCCAAAAATTGTGCTTATATATTGCAGTTGAATTGATATTCGAGGAAGATTCCAAACATCAGGACGTCCGTTATTCGTCAGCTTATAACTCGTTGTTTCCGTAGTAACTGCTGGTTTTCTAGTGTCCATATCTAATTCTTTGTTTCCATCTTAGTTTTCCTTGTTTTTTTGACATTTTTGAAGTAAAATATTTTGTAGACATGACTGTATTTCTTGCAGGGTTGTAAAAGATTCAAATCGATGAAAATTATGAGGAAGTTTTATGGTCGCCATAGTGATCTCATTGAGAAATATTCTATATTTTGTGCGATATGAAGCTGAACATTTTTTACACTCGTTAGTTTCCCTGTTCGTTCCGTAGTTGTACACTGTGTTCTCATTTGAGAATGTGACATTACTTACTTGGATTGATCTAGAGTTACATAGCGGGAGCCATCGATGAAGTAGAAGACGCATACATTTCGGGAACACATGGTGTTATTCTCCTTGTGCTATTTCAGGAATGTTGGTATGAATCTTTCTTTTTTTATTGTTAATAATTTGTCCTAGTTTCTTGGAATTTGAGTTTGAATTATAATTCTGCTCACATATTGGTATTTTCTTAATGTTTTAATATAAAATAGTTTAGGGGCGGTTTTCGTTGTAAACGTCTGTTCCCCACATACTTCTGATAGAATATTCTACTATTTCACTTTCTTCGCCGCCGTAGTTTTCTTCAAACTACAAACATGCAATGGACCTATTATTATTTGAGTCTGTTTTTTTCTAGAGCCTTACATACGGTGATTACATTGTGTGGTTGTGACAATGATGTTTCATAGTTTGTGAAAAACACAAGACAGACATCCAAATTGAGGTATTGTCTACAAAGGTTCAAAGTACGTCATCTAGAGAATTCTCATTTTTTGTCGATAAATTCATTTGTAAAATTGTCTTGTATACTAACTGATTACGGGCGATATCACGCTGTACTATTTCCTCCGTAACCAAGGTATTTTTCTTGTTCTACATGTAACACTAATTCTAGTATCATTGTATTTGTGAAAGATGTCGATCATCGATGGACTGACACCATGAAAAAAATGAAGACTTGTTTTACTGACTAATAGAACGTGTTGATTGCCATGGTTCACACATTGAGAATGCGACATTCCCTCTATTGTCTTTGCTTGTGTTTCTACGTAAATTTTATGTACTTATCTTGCTTTGATAATTTGGAGTTTTAATTCCCGAGGTATGTAAATGTAACTGATTTGTTTCTTGTGTACGTTTTCTCTAACCTACAGACTACTTACATGTGGCCTGTTTCGTGGGCAATGGTCAGTCCAAGGTCAAGTCCATTGTCTTCATTAACGGAACACCTGTAGTTGACCTTACAAAACCCTCCAATGTGTCCGAGTCCAAGGTTGGACGAATCTCCCTTGTACTCAAGGTCTAACCTGTTGATAACATATATTACACATTAAAAGCCTACGTGTTACTAGGTAAATGTTGACAAAGATTTATTATTCCGGTAGAGGATATACAATATTTTATTAAGTATATCTAGTGAAGGGGGGGGGGAGGCTGACATACTTTGTAATCAGCAGTGCACCATCAGCGAATTGAGCGTCGTCTTCTGATGAAGGTTGACGTTTTTCATGCCAGAAGCAGAAACTGTTTAGCAGTTGTTCTGAGTCGGCTATAATTGACAGTCCGGGTTGATCATTCTGGAGTAGTAGGATTTGTACCACTGCCGTCCGGATGTCGTGTCCTAACGTCGGGTCCAGGAACCTCTGAGCTGCCTGTGGGTTAGAGTTCTAATTGTGAGGAAGTTACCGAGTATCAAATATGTAAGTTATATATCATCAACGTGTGGAAATTAACTTAAAGAGGAAGGTAGTTACAGAGTATTGACAATGTTGGTTAGAGATCAGCGATGGCCGTCATTTAACTTATAGTGGTAAGGTAGTCACAGAGTATTGACAATGTTGGTTAGAGATCAGCGACAACAGTCATTTAACTTATAGTGGTAAGGTAGTCACAGAGTATTGACAATGTTGGTTAGAGATCAGCGACGACCGTCATTTAACTTATAGTGGTAAGGTAGTCACAGAGTATTGACAATGTTGGTTAGAGATCAGCGACAACAGTCATTTAACTTATAGTGGTAAGGTAGTCACAGAGTATTGACAATGTTGGTTAGAGATCAGCGACGACCGTCATTTAACTTATAGTGGTGATGTAGTCACAGAGTATTGACAATGTTGGTTAGAGATCAGCGACGGCCGTCATTTAACTTATAGTGGTAAGGTAGTTACAGAGTATTGGCAGGAGATAATTGGGAGGTGTCAGTTTACTTACGACATTGAGGGAGGTAAGAGCGTATCGTTTGGCGTCACTTCCGTGGTATTTTGTGGCGTCCGGTGCTAACACTATGCGTAACTCCATGTAGTGCGGCCCTTCAGCTGTTCTTTTTGCCCGCCTGGCATTCACTGGTTCGAATGGAGTCTCTGGGTTGGCAATAAAAAATAACCAACATTAGAAACGATAGTTAATGGCATTGATTTGTGAATAATTTGCAATGTGAACAATTGGTTTTATTGAAAACAAACATACCTTGTGTTCCACACGTGCCAGACGAGGACTGTCCTCTCCTCCTATATACCAGGTGAGGTAGTCCGGCGTGTCCACTCCGCCGGACACGACTCACATGTACCTGTCTGACCGGCTGGATGACGAGATCGTGGTCAGGTAGTCTTATCAGTCCGTGCTAAAATATAATCATAAGTGCATTAAATAAAGACATTAAATTCGGAATGTTTTCAGTCAGTATTCCACCTCTCCAATGATGTGTTGATGGAATACAACAACAGAAAATTACGTAAGACCTGGCGCAATGAGCATTTTAATGAAATTCTAAATAAATTTAAACAAACAACGCGGTCCTTCTTTGTACAATTTAAGTGTCAATTTTCAATTTTGAGGGTCAAGTAAGCGTCAATGTCTTTCTCATTGATGACATCCGCCAATTAATCCGAATAATGTCACGTTCTGTAATGAGAACTACGGAAGTCTCAGTACCAGTACTTACCATTCCCAGACATGTGCTGACAGCCACTGAAGAGTCGGTCTCGTTTTCCACGTGACCATGATAATAACAATGGTGTTCCCCTTGATGACATGACGAGATTTCACTAGTACCATTTGCCTGTTTCGCCAGGACCACACAACCTACAAAGGAGAGAAACCATGGTTAGTGTATCATTAATGCTGACAAAGATGTCGGTAACCTTTCCCGAAAACAGTTCCTTAAATAAGTTGTTCACCTCGCAGGTGATTGGTCAGTTTAGACATTTTTTTTTTCTCTCAATAATTTAGCAATATTGAACAAATATACATGGTTAGTATATATAAGTATTGGAAACAAACTTAAAGCTTACATAAACTCCTGTTCCAGGTCTGGTGCTATTTCGTAATTACGACTATACTGGTAGGTACCTAGCTGCATTGGCTACATAACACTGCGATTGGTTGTAAATGAATTGGGTACCCTGCACTGTGATTGGTTATTACTAAATTGGTCATCTAACGTTGTGATTTGTTATAAATGATCTGATCACTCGTTGCTGTGATTCGTTACATTTAAACGAGTTTAAGTTACCTGGCGCTATGAGGTGCTCGTTTCTCTGTAGAATTATGTGGTAGCTGTGGTTGAATGCTTTAATCGTATACTGATGCCAGGGCGATGAGGTTGATTGTGACGTCACTTCCGGTGGACCTGTAATCTCATAATCTGGCACTGAAACATGACATGTAATCATTGAGTAACACTTCTAATACAAATTTAATAAATAATGGCTTATCATTCTGCTGCTTCCGCCTTGTAGGACTGATCAATAACGAGAGAGACCTGAATGGTGGTAATTAAGAAGGCGGCGAAGAGAATCAAATGGATTGAAACAAATGTAGACTGCGATGTGTATTACCATATAATGTCCAGGTACAGATTGCAAAGTATACTATCCCCACAATGTCCAGTTACAGAGTGCAAAGTGTACTATTCCTATAATGTCCAGGTACAGATTGCAAAGTATAATATCCATATAATGTTCAGGTATAAATTGCAAAGTGTACTATCCCCACAATGTCCAGTTACAGAGTGCAAAGTGTACTATCCCTATAATGTCCAGGTACAGATTGCAAAGTGTACTATCCCTATAATGTCTAGGTACAGATTGCAAAATGTACTGTCCCTATAATGTCCAGTTACAGAGTGCAAAGTGGACTATCCCTATAATGTTCAGGTATAAATTGCAAAGTGTACTATCCCCACAATGTCCAGGTACAGATTGCGAAGTGTACTATCCCGACAATGCCCAGGTACAGATTGCAATGTGTACAATCCCTATAATGTCAAGGTACATTTTGCAAAGTGTACTATCCTTAAAATGTCCAGGTACAGATTGCAAAGTGTACTATCCCCACAATGTCCAAGTACAGATTGCAAAGTGTACTATCCCCACAATGTTCAGGTACAGATTGCAAAGTGTACTATCCCCACAATGTTCAGGTACAGATTGCAAAGTGTACTATCCCCACAATGTCCAGGTACAGATTACGAAGTGTACTATCCATATAATGTCCATGTACAGATTGCAAAGTGTGATATCCCTATAATGTCCAGTTACAGAGTGCAAAGTGTACTATCCCTATAATGTCCAGTTACAGAGTGCAAAGTGTCATATCCCTATAATGTCCTGGTACAGATTGTGAAGTGTGCTATCCCTATAATGTCCAGTTACATAGTGCAAAGTGTACTATCCCTATAATGTCCCGTTACAGAGTGCAAAGTGTCATATCCCTATAATGTCCAGGTACAGATTGCAAAGTCTGCTATCCCCACAATGTCCAGGTACAGATTGCAAAGTGTACTATCCCCACAATGTCCAGGTACAGATTGCGAAGTGTACTATCCCGACAATGCCCAGGTACAGATTGCAAAGTGTACTATCCCTATAATGTCAAGGTACATTTTGCAAACTGTACTATCCTTAAAATGTCCAGGTACAGATTGCAAAGTGTACTATCCCCACAATGTCCAAGTACAGATTGTAAAGTGTACTATCCCTATAATGTCCAGTTACAGAGTGCAAAGTGTGATATCCCTATAATGTCCAGTTACAGAGTGCAAAGTGGACTATCCCTATAATGTCCAGTTACAGATTGCAAAGTGTACTATCCCTATAATGTCCAGTTACAGATTGCAAAGTGTACTATCCCTATAATGTCTAGGTACAGATTGCAAAGTGTACTGTCCCTATAATGTCCAGTTACAGAGTGCAAAGTGGACTATCCCTATAATGTTCAGGTATAAATTGCAAAGTGTACTATCCCCACAATGTCCAGGTTAAGATTGCAAAGTGGACTATCCCAATAATGTCCAGGTAAAGATTGCAAAGTGGACTATCCCTATAATGTACAGGTACAGATTGCAAAGTTTACTATCCCGACAATGTACAGGTACAGATTTCAAAGTGTACTATCCCTATAATGTCCAGGTACATATTGCAAAGTGTACTATCCCCACAATGTCCAGGTAAAGATTGCAAAGTGGACTATCTCTATAATGTCCAGGTAACGATTGCAAAGTGGACTATCCCTATAATGTACAGGTACAGATTGCAAAGTTTACTATCCCGACAATGTACAGGTACAGATTGCACAGTGCACTATCCCTATAATGTCCAGGTACATATTGCAAAGTGTACTATCCCCACAATGTCCAGGTACAGATTGCGAAGTGTACTATCCCGACAATGTCCAGGTACAGAATGCAAAGTGTACTATCCCCACAATGTCCAGGTACATATTGCAAAGTGTACTATCCCCACAATGTCCAGGTAAAGATTGCAAAGTGGACTATCTCTATAATGTCCAGGTAACGATTGCAAAGTGGACTATCCCTATAATGTACAGGTACAGATTGCAAAGTTTACTATCCCGACAATGTACAGGTACAGATTGCACAGTGCACTATCCCTATAATGTCCAGGTACATATTGCAAAGTGTACTATCCCCACAATGTCCAGGTACAGATTGCGAAGTGTACTATCCCGACAATGTCCAGGTACAGAATGCAAAGTGTACTATCCCCACAATGTCCAGGTACAGATTGCGAAGTGTACAATCCCGACAATGCCCAGGCACAGATTGCAAAGTGTACTATCCCTATAATGTCAAGGTAGAGATTTCGAAGTGTACTATCCCCACAATGTCCAGGTACAGATTGCGAAGTGTACTATCCCGACAATGTCCAGGTACAGAATGCAAAGTGTACTATCCCCACAATGTCCAGGTACAGATTGCGAAGTGTACAATCCCGACAATGCCCAGGCACAGATTGCAAAGTGTACTATCCCTATAATGTCAAGGTAGAGATTTCGAAGTGTACTATCCCTATAATGTCAAGGTACATTTTGCAAAGTAGACTATCCCTATAATGTTCAGGTATAAATTGCAAAGTGTACTATCCCCACAATGTCCAGGTAAAGATTGCAAAGTGTACTATCCCTATAATGTCCAGGTAAAGATTGCAAAGTGGACTATCCCGACAATGTCCAGGTACATATTGCAAAGTGTACTATCCCGACAATGTACAGGTACAGATTGCAAAGTGTACTATCCCTATAATGTCTAGGTACAGATTGCAAAGTGTACTATCCCCTAAATGTTTAGGTTGCGAAGTGTACTATCCCCACAATGTCTAGGTACAGATTGCAATGTGTACAATCCCTATAATGTCAAGGTACATTTTGCAAAGTGTACTATCCTTAAAATGTCCAGGTACAGATTGCAAAGTGTACTATCCCCACAATGTCCAAGTACAGATTGCAAAGTATAATATCCATATAATGTTCAGGTATAAATTGCAAAGTATACTATCCCCACAATGTCCAGTTACAGAGTGCAAAGTGTACTATCCCTATAATGTCCAGGTACAGATTGGAAAGTGTACTATCCCTATAATGTCTAGGTACAGATTGCAAAGTGTACTGTCCCTATAATGTCCAGTTACAGAGTGCAAAGTGTACTATCCCTATAATGTCCAGTTACAGAGTGCAAAGTGTCATATCCCTATAATGTCCTGGTACAGATTGTGAAGTGTGCTATCCCTATAATGTCCAGTTACAGAGTGCAAAGTGTACTATCCCTATAATGTCCCGTTACAGAGTGCAAAGTGTCATATCCCTATAATGTCCAGGTACAGATTGCAAAGTCTGCTATCCCCACAATGTCCAGGTACAGATTGCAAAGTGTACTATCCCCACAATGTCCAGGTACAGATTGCGAAGTGTACTATCCCGACAATGCCCAGGTACAGATTGCAAAGTGTACTATCCCTATAATGTCAAGGTACATTTTGCAAAGTGTACTATCCTTAAAATGTCCAGGTACAGATTGCAAAGTGTACTATCCCCACAATGTCCAAGTACAGATTATAAAGTGTACTATCCCTATAATGTCCAGTTACAGAGTGCAAAGTGTGATATCCCTATAATGTCCAGTTACAGAGTGCAAAGTGGACTATCCCTATAATGTCCAGTTACAGATTGCAAAGTGTACTATCCCTATAATGTCCAGTTACAGATTGCAAAGTGTACTATCCCTATAATGTCTAGGTACAGATTGCAAAGTGTACTGTCCCTATAATGTCCAGTTACAGAGTGCAAAGTGGACTATCCCTATAATGTTCAGGTATAAATTGCAAAGTGTACTATCCCCACAATGTCCAGGTAAAGATTGCAAAGTGGACTATCCCAATAATGTCCAGGTAAAGATTGCAAAGTGGACTATCCCTATAATGTACAGGTACAGATTGCAAAGTTTACTATCCCGACAATGTACAGGTACAGATTGCAAAGTGTACTATCCCTATAATGTCCAGGTATAAATTGCAAAGTGTACTATCCCGACAATGTCCAGGTAAAGATTGCAAAGTGTACTATCCCCACAATGTCCAGGTACAGATTGCGAAGTGTACAATCCCGACAATGCCCAGGCACAGATTGCAAAGTGTACTATCCCTATAATGTCAAGGTAGAGATTTCGAAGTGTACTATCCCTATAATGTCAAGGTACATTTTGCAAAGTAGACTATCCCTATAATGTTCAGGTATAAATTGCAAAGTGTACTATCCCCACAATGTCCAGGTAAAGATTGCAAAGTGTACTATCCCTATAATGTCCAGGTAAAGATTGCAAAGTGGACTATCCCCACAATGTCCAGGTACATATTGCAAAGTGTACTATCCCGACAATGTACAGGTACAGATTGCAAAGTGTACTATCCCTATAATGTCTAGGTACAGATTGCAAAGTGTACTATCCCCTAAATGTTTAGGTTGCGAAGTGTACTATCCCCACAATGTCTAGGTACAGATTTCGAATTGTACTATCCCCACAATGTCTAGGTACAGATTGCAAAGTGTACTTTCCCGGCAATGTTAAGATATGGATCGAGAGGTGTACTAACTCTGAAATGTTAAAATATAGATAAAGAGGTTAATTAACCCTGTAATGTTTAGAGATAGATATAGAAGTGTACTAAACCTGTAATGTTTAGATATAGATAGGGAAGTGTACTAACCCTTTAATGTTTAGATATAGATACAGGAGTGTACTAACCCTGTAATGTTTAGATATAGATGGAGAAGTGTATTAGCCCTGTAATGTTTAGATATAGACAGAGAAGTGTACTAACCCTGTATTGTTTAGATATAAACAGGGAAGTGTACTAACCCTGTAATGTTTAGATATAGATACAGGAGTGTACTAACCCTGTAATGTTTAGATATAGATGGAGAAGTGTATTAGCCCTGTAATGTTTAGATATAGATAGGAAGTGTACTAACCCTGTAATGTTTAGATATAGATAGAGAAGTGTACTAACCCTGTAATGTTTAGATATAGATGGAGAAGTGTATTAGCCCTGTAATGTTTAGATATAGATAGAGAAGTGTACTAACCCTGTATTGTTTAGATATAGATAGAGAAGTGTACTAACCCTGTAATGTTAAGATATAGATGGAGAAGTGTATTAGCCCAGTAATGTTTAGATATAGATGGAGAAGTGTATTAGCCCAGTAATGTTTAGATATAGATAGAGAAGTGTACTAACCCTGTAATGTTTAGATATAGATAGAGAAGTGTATTAACCCTGTAATGTTTAGATATAGATAGGGAAGTGTACTAACCCTGTAATGTTTAGATATAGATACAGGAGTGTGCTAACCCTGTAATGTTTAGATATAGATAGAGAAGTGTACTAACCCTGTAATGTTTAGATATAGATAGAAAAGTGTACCAATCCTGCAATGTTTAGATATAGATAGAGAAGTGTACTAACCCTGTAATGTTAAGATATAGATGGAAAAGTGAATTAATTCTGTAATGTCATACATGGTTACGATAAATCTCGTGTACGGCAGTTCGCACAGCAGTGTTTATCCTCTCTATCCGAATATAACTCGTTTACCATACATCTCACAAAACCAGTCTGGTTGCAAATAAGTGTCTACTTTGCAAAAGTTATGTGTCTTTGAAGTGGAAAGTTTGCAAATTGCAAAGAAAACCAGTTTGTCTGAAAGGACATTTTATTGTACCTAAATCGTTTTGTGAGAAATATCTTTTTCATTTCTTTGCAATTGATTTCCATCTTATATTTATATATAGCTTTAAAGCTTAATACAAAGTCCATGGGTGATAATGACTCGGTACATTACTACCACTACATGAATGACTTATCTCCAATCCCTGTTGTTGAGTTTAGTTTCCTTTGACCTTCGTAATACATTATTACAAATGTGATATAAAGAGTAGCCATCAACTCACAGAAAAACAGGTAAAACATATTCTAGAAAGAGATTGGCTCATTTTAAAACGCGTTTAGTCACAGGAAATGAACCAGTAAATAAAACGGACATGGATTTAGAATGGAAAATAAAAAATGTTTTGCTCTTTACTAAATTAATGAAAAATTAAAATTTCTTCTTTCAAATACTGTTATACCTGGTGTTATGATACTGACATCAGATTAAGAACGTATTCTGAGATAAGATTAAACATAATTACCTTCATGTTCAGCTTTTGTTCCAAAGTAATGTGACAGATGTTCTTCAGAAAGGCCCTCGTGAAACTGAGGATAAAAACCAAGGAAATCATTCTAATACAACAATAACATACCGGCATCTACAACGATAGAACTAGGACAGGGTGGTGATAAAATCAGGATTCTACAACGATAGAACTAGGACAGGGTGGTGATAAAATCAGGATTCTACAACGATAGAACTAGGACAGGGTGGTGAAAAAATCAGGATTCTACAACGATAGAACTAGGACAGGGTGGTGATAAAATCAGGATTCTACAACGATAGAACTAGGACAGGGTGGTGATAAAATCATCATTCTACAACGATAGAACTAGGACAGGGTGGTGATAAAATCAGGATTCTACAACGATAGAACTAGGACAGGGTGGTGATAAAATCAGGATTCTACAACGATAGAACTAGGACAGGGTGGTGATAAAATCAGGATTCTACAACGATAGAACTAGGACAGGGTGGTGATAAAATCATCATTCTACAACGATAGAACTAGGACAGGGTGGTGATAAAATCAGGATTCTACAACGAAAGATCTAGGACAGGGTGGTGATAAAATCAGGATTCTACAACGATAGATCTAGGACAGGGTGGTGATAAAATCAGGATTCTACAACGATAGAACTAGGACAGGGTGGTGATAAAATCATCATTCTACAACGATAGAACTAGGACAGGGTGGTGATAAAATCATCATTCTACAACGATAGAACTAGGACAGGGTGGTGATAAAATCAGGATTCTACAACGATAGAACTAGGACAGGGTGGTGATAAAATCAGGATTCTACATCGATAGAACTAGGACAGGGTGGTGATAAAATCAGGATTCTACAACGATAGAACTAGGACAGGGTGGTGATAAAATCATCATTCTACATCGATAGAACTAGGACAGGGTGGTGATAAAATCAGGATTCTACATCGATAGAACTAGGACAGGGTGGTGATAAAATCATCATTCTACATCGATAAAAATAGGACAGAGTGGTGATAAAATCATGAAGATTTTCTGTTGTTGTTTTGTACGTAAATGATGTTGTAAGATCGTTAAATTCATGGATCAACTCATGATCTGCGATATCGTGGTAGAAAATCTCGTGGTTGCAAATCTCATGGTTGACAATCTCGTAGTTGGCGACCTCTTGGTTGATAATCTCGTTGTGGGCGATCTCGTGGTTGATAAGCTCGTGGCGGGCGATCTCTTGGTTGTCAATCTCGTGGTTGGCGATCTCTTGGTTGTCAATATCGTGGTTGGCAACCTCTTGGTTGATAATCTCGTTGTGGGCGATCTCGTGGTTGATAATCTCGTTGTGGGCGATCTCGTGGTTGACAATCTCGTGGTTGACAATCTCGTGGGTGGCGATCTCGTGTTTGAACATCTCACGAGATTGCTACAAGCGTAGCTGATTCGTGTGGTCATTTATGTAGACGATCTCATAGGAACGTTACAGGTGTGTGCAATCATGTTTCGACGGTATAGGGCCATGGTTCAAAGAATGGTACAAGGAAACGTGGTTTTACATTGCCGAAAAGCATCACAATGCGCTACTTTCTATAATGAGTACATGAGACACGGGGTAAGATGTAAGATTCAAAATTAAAGTACTCCTCGATAAGCTGAAAAGTTAGAAGGTGATTTACTTGTCGTAAAAATGTCTCTTTTGACAGTTAAATAAGATCGGGTAGTATAGTGTCCTGTCTGTATTCTTGTCTACTCTGTCATCACCCAGGAGCAGCCCACGGACCTCACTATGACATACTAATTAGGTCGGAATCCACATACCACCCGTCCTCTTGTCACCACCGCCGAACAAATGTTGACTTAGCCAGTATAAGTAAACTCGACTTTCTCTTATTGAGTGACGCTGGCTTTTGATGTGCTCTGATTTAATCACCTGAGTCCTGTGATATATGTACTGAGGTTAAGGACGAGAGACATTTGTACTCTTTCACGCCAACATTTCTTCCGTGGACGTGCAGGGATGGTCCACCCAGGTGTCCATTTCAACAACGTTGCCGCTATTGTTTTATTCGATCTATTTATTTCCAATTTTAAGCAGTGTTGATATATACATATAAACAGTATTTATCTCACAACATGACAGAGCAAAGGGAACGACATTGTTTAAATTACACATGTCTACAAATATATGTACAAGGCTAGATTTTATCATTGTCAAATTTGAAAGATGAAAAACGAACAAAAGAGTTGTTATACTCGTGCATCTCTCTTCCTAACAAACATCTAAAATTTACAACCATAAAGAAATCACGTGTTAATTTCACTCTCCAGAAGACTCCCTGTCTGAA
Organism: Ylistrum balloti; assembly: GCF_031769215.1. Taxonomy (NCBI): domain Eukaryota; kingdom Metazoa; phylum Mollusca; class Bivalvia; order Pectinida; family Pectinidae; genus Ylistrum; species Ylistrum balloti. Next base: position 166,438 of record NW_026782804.1, on the reverse strand, counting down.
AAGCATTAGTCAGTCAATAAGGGGGACACATGTAGTCGCCCTCCCAAGCATTAGCATTCAATATATCGAATTGCTTAAAAAATGTCCCAACTCCGACCTCAATCCAACAATGACTAAAACTGGACAAAGAAAGTAAATTTCATGTTTATATCAAAATAAGCACATTTTCATCTATAATAAAATAAAAATGTATATTCTATATCCAGTGTTGTAATTTTACCCTTATCATAAACAAGAAATCTGATTCCAGGCAGGGATGTCGTTGTATACGCGGCCAACACGCTTGTATTTATTCACTAATTGATACCTTATTTGTCTGAAAGCTCACACATGTCGACTTGTTTTACTAGCTTTGCTACACCGAGTCGGGATGCCTATTTCCGGATGTTCATATATATATATATATATATATATATATATATATATATATATATACATTCATAGTGAGCTACAATGTGAATGTATACTCATGAAATAAACATTAATGTTACTTGTCTAAGGGAAGTCATTTTTTCTCACTCTTCCTGATACTTAAAGCTACATTGTATAGCTATGTACTCTTTCTAGGACTTGTCAGTGATACTAAGGCCATAAATTGTTACAAATGGTCACAGAGGCAAAGTCATACTGTTCAAAATAAATGGCAAAAACCAGATAGGCAGGTGCATTAACCCAATATCTAAGATTTAAAATTCAATTAATTTGAATATTCTTGATACAGAATTATTTCAAAGAACGACAAATGCATGTATATTGTGAACTGTGCTACTACTGAAATGGATAGTTCTACTAAGGGGTATTTCACAACACAGTAACTGACATTATGTACTGTCTACGTCACAAACAGTAACTGGCATTATGTACTGTCTACGTCACAAACAGTAACTGACATTATGTACTGTCTACGTCACAAACAGTAGCTGGCATTATGTACTGTCTACGTCACAAACAGTAACTGATATTATGTACTGTCTACGTCACAACACAGTAACTGATATTATGTACTGTCTACGTCACAAACAGTAACTGGCATTATGTACTGTCTACGTCACAACACAGTAACTGATATTATGTACTGTCTACGTCACAAACAGTAACTGGCATTATGTACTGTCTACGTCACATCACAGTAACTGGCATTATGTACTGTCTACGTCACAACATAGTAACAGACATTATGTACTGTCTACGTCACAAACAGGAACTGACATTATGTACTGTCTACGTCACAACACATTAACTGACATGATGTACTGTCTACGTCACAAACAGTAACTGATATTATGTACTGTCTACGTCACAACACAGTAACTGATATTATGTACTGTCTACGTCACAACACAGTAACTGACATTATGTACTGTCTACGTCACAACACAGTAACTGACATTATGTACTGTCTACGTCACAAACAGTAACTGATATTATGTACTGTCTACGTCACAACACAGTAACTGGCATTATGTACTGTCTACGTCACAAACAGTAATTGACATTATGTACTGTCTACGTCACAACACAGTAACCGACATTATGTACTGTCTACGTCACAACACAGTAACTGACATTATGTACTGTCTACGTCACAAACAGTAACTGGCATTATGTACTGTCTACGTCACAAACAGTAACTGACATTATGTACTGTCTACGTCACAACACAGTAACAGACATTATGTACTGTCTAAGTCACAAACAGTAACTGGCATTATGTACTGTCTACGTCACAACACAGTAACTGACATGATGTACTGTCTACGTCACAACACAGTAACTGATATTATGTACTGTCTACGTCACAACACAGTAACAGACATTATGTACTGTCTACGTCACAACACAGTAACTGACATTATGTACTGTCTACGTCACAACACAGTAACTGGCATTATGTATTGTCTACGTCACAACACAGTAACTGACATTATGTACTGTCTACGTCACAACACAGTAACTGACATTATGTACTGTCTACGTCACAACACAGTAACTGACATTATGTACTGTCTACGTCACAAACAGTAACTGATATTATGTACTGTCTACGTCACAACACAGTTACTGACATTGTGTACTGTCTACGTCACAAGCAGTACCTGGCATTATGTACTATCTACGTCACAAGCAGTAACTGGCATTACATAGGTAGCTATGGTTTCTATTATAAGTCAAAAATAGGTTATCAATTTTACAAAGCAAGAGTTAAGATCATAACCATAAAGAGACAAAAAACAATAAACCGTGATTGATTACAGGAATTGATCAAATAGCAGATACAAACAAGCGAATAACACACTTAGGTAGCAACTTAGTAACAGATACAAACAAGCGAATAACACACTTAGGTAGCATCTTAGTAACAGATACAAACAAGCGAATAACACACTTAGGTAGCATCTTAGTAACAGATACAAACAAGTGAGTAACACTTAGGTAGCATCTTAGTAACAGATACAAACAAGCGAATAACACACTTAGGTAGCATCTTAGTAACAGATACAAACAAGCGAATAACACACTTAGGTAGCATCTTAGTAACAGATACAAACAAGCGAATAACACACTTAGGTAGCATCTTAGTAACAGATACAAACAAGTGAGTAACACTTAGGTAGCATCTTAGTAACAGATACAAACAAGCGAATAACACACTTAGGTAGCATCTTAGTAACAGATACAAACAAGTGAGTAACACTTAGGTAGCATCTTAGTAACAGATACAAACAAGCGAGTAACACTTAGGTAGCAACTTAGTAACAGATACAAACAAGCGAGTAACACTTAGGTAGCATCTTAGTAACAGATACAAACAAGTGAGTAACACTTAGGTAGCATCTTAGTAACAGATACAAACAAGCTAGTAACACTTAGGTAGCAACTTAGTAACAGATACAAACAAGCGAGTAACACACAACTAGGTAGCAACTTAGTAACAGATACAAACAAGCGAGTAACACTTAGGTAGCATCTTAGTAACAGATACAAACAAGCGAGAAACACACTTAGGTAGCAACTTAGTAACAGATACAATCAGGCGAGTAACACACTAAGGTAGCAATTTAGTAACAGATACAAACAACTGAGTAACACACTTAGGTAGCAACTTAGTAACAGATACAAACAAGCGAGTAACACACTTAGGTAGCAACTTAGTAACAGATACAAACAAGCTAGTAACACACTTAGGTAGCAACTTAGTAACAGATACAAACAAGCGAGTAACACTTAGGTAGCAACTTAGTAACAGATACAAACAAGCGAGTAACACACTTAGGTAGCAACTTAGTAACCGATACAAACAAGCGAGTAACACACTTAGGTAGCAATTTAGTAACCCATACAAACAAACGAGTAACACACTTAGGTAGCAACTTAGTAACAGATACAAACAAGCTAGTAACACACTTAGGTAGCAACTTAGTAACAGATACAAACAAGCGAGTAACACACAACTAGGTAGCAACTTAGTAACCTATACAAACAAGCTAGTAACACACTAAGGTAGCAACTTAGTAACAGATACAAACAAGCGAGTAACACACTTAAGTAGCAACTTAGTAACCGATACAAACAAGCGAGTAACACACTTAGGTAGCAACTTAGTAACAGATACAAACAAGCGAAAAACATTCTTATGTAGAAACTTAGTAACAGATACAAACAGGCGAGTAACATCCTTACGTAGCAACTTAGTAACAGATACAAACAAGCGAGTAATATACATAGTAACAGAAAATGCATCTGATTCATAAAAAAACATTCTTTTGTAGGAACTTAGTAACAGCTACGAACAATCGAGTAATATCCTAACATAGCAACTTAGTAACATATACAAACAAGTTAGTAATATTCTTCTGTAGGAACTTAGTAACAGTTACGAACAATCGAGTAATATCCTAACATAGCAACTTAGTAACATATACAAACAAGTTAGTAATATTCTTATGAAGGAACTTAGTAACATATACAAACAAGCAAGTAACACACTTAGGTAGCATCTTAGTAACATATACAAACAAGTTAGTAATATTCTTATGTAGGAACTTAGTAACAGATAGAAAAAGCTAGCAACATCCTTACGTAGCAACTTAGTAACAGATACAAACAAGCGAGTAATATACATAGTAACAGAAAATATATCTGATTCATACAAAAATATTGATTTAATAAATCTAGTACTTTTCACCCAAAAGGAGGAAATCAGATTGGAATATAGTTAGATACCAACCTTCTAGTCTAATACGATATTTTTTTATGTGATAGTATAGAAAATGCCATGTAATATTAAATCTATTTGGTAATATTTCATATTAGTTATTCCTTAGCTCTTTTGATATTGTATTACTATTCGCGTTGTTATTTTCCTTATTTGAAATAATCCAACAATCTGAGAGAAACAGTTGTTCCACTATAAATGATACTGACAAGTTGTAAACAAAAATGCGCTTAAACCTCCGAAATAAGACAAGTAAAGATTAGAATTTTTAATTAAAGAATTGATTCAATGGAAAACATCAAATATGACAAAACAAAGTCAAATGAAAATTAACCTGAGAATTATGGAAAATAAATGTTGGACGGGTAAAGATTATCAAAAAGTAAATTTAAAATGATATCGCTACCTAAAGTGACAGGTAACCATGAAGTTACTCTAACGATATATCGGAATCGCTATAAACAGAGACCAACCAACTTTATATAATTGTCAAAAACACTGCGCGGTGTTAGGATAAGGACAGGAAAAGGGTTCTGTATATCTTCAGAAAGATCAGATATTGAGTACAAAGCAAAGGAAGAATCGCCGATGTGTAAGCTGCCTTATTATACTTTTAAAAAATCAACTATAAAACAAACAATGAGAAATTCGAAAACACGCAGTGTTCCGGAAGGATAAGGCGTTTTTACTTTATCGACAACACATAGTGAGTAGACATTGTTATACAGAAAAAAAAAATGTCACGGTTCTACAATAGAAGAGATGTGGTCACATATAAAGCAGCTGGTAAATTATTAGAGACAAATCAGTTTTCACTCTGTACGATCAAAATGTCGACTTAGCTGTCATCTTTATAGATATTGAAATTCGTCGAAGAGGTTAACGTATAAGTATTTATTTGTATTTATGCTGCTTCATTTAGGCAATTGTTTTCTTACCTGATTAGCATCTGCTAAATTCAGAATCATCACCACAAAAACCAATTGCAAACCCTTCATATTTGTCCCGAAAACGAAAATATACTGTGGAAGTATCCGCTGTTGGCTGGAATCACTGCAGATCGTGTTTAGATCTGGTTGGAGACTTGCATCGTTGATGATTCTTTAATGTATTAGGCTAATATTCTACAGTTATAAGAGGCCCGATGGCCTTATATACATGTTACACGTTAATTAAAGGCAGTAAATTCCTCGACAATGCTCATTGATATCAGTCTGTAAATAACGGGGCCAGATAACGCCACCCTGCGTACCACCGTCACACAGAAGTCTGTCCCGTACATCAAATAGGACACTCCTGCCTGTTCATTGGTTCTTCTTACGTGGAAACACCACCCACCTGATATTTCCTCCTCACAACATGCTTTATGTAATCACGTGTTATGTAAGAAAACACTTTTTGTTTTTCTTCATGAAATTTGTACTTTGCTCAAACCGCCCAATAAAATTGCTGTTCACTAATTTTAAAGCTTCCTAAACAGGCAATGAAGCGATGGCATGCTTCACCAACCTTGTAGGAATTACTTTATTTTTAAACCAGAATTCATCTTCACCTTGATAACTCATTTAAGGAACAAAATCAGAAAAGGGGACGTACAAACACACACACACACACAATCAACAGAGCGTCTGAAGGAACTGTAGGTACTAACCTGTCATCTTTCAAAAATCCCTGTAGTAACACACACGTCAACTATAGAAATGTTAGGAGGCATCGACACATTACGGCCGTGGACGACGGCAATACAAGTATATCAACTTCAGGGTCTTTCCAATTAGAAACAATACAAATATATCAACTTCAGGGTCTTTCCAATTAGAAACAATACAAGTATATCAACTTCAGGGTCTTTCCAATTAGAAACAATACAAGTATATCAACTTCAGGGTCTTTCCAATTAGAAACAATACAAGTATATCAACTTCAGGGTCTTTCCAATTAGAAACAATACAAAAAATAACCAATCAGAGACAAAAAAAACTTCATATTGACCTTCATAGTTAGAGTTAGAGAGACTTTAGATATGGCTGTGTGCTTCATCAAAAGGTAAGATTGCATAATTGGTATGTGGTTTCTTCGAAGTTCTATATTTAATGTTCTTCTCTCTTTTATTAAATGTCTCCTCTGTTGTTCCAATGCCTTTTAATGTCTCGTTTTGCTCCAATGTTGTGATTTAAATATTTCTACTCCTGCTGACGCGAAAACACAATCATTCTTGACAACTTTTAAACTTGTCTACAATCGGATGCAGTGGACCTTAGTCACATCTTAGATATGACGTAAATAAACTTTCCTCAGTGTGGTGTTATTTCGTTTTCTCCTGGCAATTTGTATCAAATAATGTCCCTACTTTATGGTTTGCCTGACGCTTTCATTGAAAATGACGTTCTGACAGTGTTCGTTTTCCTCTGACTGAGTATCAGGTCCTTTTTCGCTTGCCAATTTAAAGAATATGGGGCGTATGCGGGGTAATTTTTTTTCAGACAGTACTGCATCAAAAATACCAAGTAACATTTGATCATTTAATGGTTCAAACACGAATATGAATCATTATTGATATGTTGAACCATGTTTTTTGTAATTATGAGGTTTAAAAGAGGAACATTTTTATTTAAATGAGATATGTGATCAGCAGCTATGCTATGTGTAGACAGCTGGTATTACCTGACGCTGTGTTGTTAAAGTTTGTTTCTGATGTTCTCATTGTCTTACTGTAGAGTTTATGTTGCCATTGGTTTCGAGATGACTATTGAATTTTCTGTCCGTTTTCTGACAATATTACAGTAAAGTTGTTGTTAAAGACTTAGATGGCTGTTCCTGATGCCATAGAAAAAATCGATAAAATTTGTTGAAATTAGTGGTTAATTGCTGGATATAAGTATGATGCTACGATGTCCTAACTCTGGACGTGCTTGATACTCGTTTGTGTGAGGCTCGTTTGTTTGACGTTCGTTTGTATGATATTCGTTTGTGTGAGGCTCGTTTGTTTGACGTTCGTTTGTATGATATTCGTTTGTTTGATACTCGTTGGTTTGATACTCGTTTGTATGATATTCGTTTGTTTGATACTCGTTGGTTTGATACTTGTTTGTATGATATTCGTTTGTTTGATACTCGTTGGTTTGATACTCGTTTGTATGATATTCGTTTGTTTGATACTCGTTGGTTTGATACTTGTTTGTATGATATTCGTTTGTTTGATACTCGTTGGTTTGATACTTGTTTGTATGATATTCGTTTGTTTGATACTCGTTGGTTTGATACTTGTTTGTATGATATTCGTTTGTTTGATACTCGTTGGTTTGATACTTGTTTGTATGATATTCGTTTGTTTGATACTTGTTGGTTTGCCTGTTGCTCCCGCTGTTGCAAACCGTGTTTTCATTTGGGAACGTGACACAACTTACTTGGATTGACCAAAGATTATATGGCGCTTTTCGTCCATGAACCAGAAGACATTCATCCTTCCGGAACACCTGGTCTTATTACCTTTGACTTTTTCAGGAGTCTCCGTTGTTCATATTTTGCCCTTTTTATTGAATTTGAGTTTGGAGTATTATTATGTTGAAATGTTGGTGTTTTCTTGTTGTTTTCTGGAACAATAATATTTTGTTTTGTTGCCTCGAATACTAGGACGTGCTAAACGCAGTAGGTCGCTATAAAAGTCTTATATTATTGAATTTTCGCGAGTATTCTTATCTAATTGCACGGCATTACTTACTTATTCCATAAGCAAGTATTGTCTTGTCTACCTGTAATTTAACGTCATTCACAGAGGATATAACTGCCATGTCAGTACAATCCAATCAAACTGCTAAAACAGCGGTTCGTATTCTTCGCCTCGTGTAGGGAAGATTTTAGGTCGAGTTTCACTATAGACACAGACATTTAAGGAATTGTTTTGTCGTCATCGCCATGTTGATGATTAAACATTAAGCGATAAACAGCATTTATTGTCAATTATACAATAGAACTGTATCGCAAATGTTCTTCTTTTATAATACGTTGATCCCCATGGAAACACATCAAGTTACTGTAGTGTTTCAGTTGATGTGGCTGCTTTCCTTATGTTATGTCGTAACTCGCCGTCCGTCGTCCGTCAATAATGTCTTCAAAACACTATTTGGCATAACCGATTGAGTGAATTTTGACCAAATTTGGTCAAAAGTATCATTGAGTAAAGGAAAATCAAGTTGGTATACATGGTGTGTAGAACCCTCCCGGGGAATGAAAGTCAGGATCAAAAAGGTGAATTTGTTACATTTTGGACTGAAGCATCCTTTGATGAAAAGGAATCGATTTTGTGTAGACGGCGGGTCTTGGCATCATGGAGCACAAGGGGTGGGATCAATAGGGGAAAGAAAGAAAAATCTACAGCAATAATTTGATTTCTTTCCAAAGTCGATATTAAAATTCTTTGGCTGAAGAGAAATCAATTTTGCATTAAACATTTGATCTCGACTCCCTAGATGAAATAGAACACATTCTTTAAAATCTATCTTCTTTTGAAGGTATCCCAGTTTGATCTGAATCACTTTTGGGTATCTTGTTTAAATGGTTTCGCTGGTAAATGGAATAAAAGTAGATATACACCTTTACAATTTATTTTTCTTTAGTTCGAATTAAGCAATTTCACTGGAAAACATGAAACCGATACAATCGCAAATCTGTCAATTTTCAATGTAATTTGTTAAGCATTGTTGGCCTTACGGCCCGGCAATCAACAAGCTTAACCAACATTTTACAGCATGGCGTATCCAAACCAAAGTGACTGAGATATTCAATTATTTTCACTTGTCTGGCTTTTATGTACATATTTACCCTGAGAGTCAGTTCTTTGATATACTTTACTCTAAATACCAGCATCAATTTAAATACAGCTGGAATTTTCTACTGGTAAGTTTGATGTACAATGTACCTATTTGTAGAAATTGTATACCATTACGTTAAAGAATATCACGGTATTTATCTTAAATGTGTCATGTTGTAGTGTACATGTTATAGAATTGTCTATCCGGGGTATATCATGGTACCGACCAACTCATCAACAATATCAAGATACACGTACTTTAGTTAGACAAATTTGATATTTTCTATCATAAATTAAATGGCAGAGAAGCCTTATCAATAAACTGTGTATAAATATGACTGATAAATGTTGTCGACCCTGGTCACAAATTCGCTGTCTGGTGAGCGTTAAAGTATCTGTAGAGTAATGGGCATACCATATCTTGTTTTCAAATACACATATTAAACCTAGCGAAAAAAGTTAATTCTTTAACAAAAATAACCCATTTGAAACAGTGTCTTGTATTTCCGTTTCTTTACAAATCTAATACACAATTCAAAATACAATTTCCAGAAGTTAGTAATTCAAACCAGTATTTAATCATTCTAAAGTTCCTGTAATATTCAACAGGAAGACGACTTCATTCACAATTTGCCAAAGGAATTGAGGTCGATTTTTTAAAATTAAATATTCGTCTACAAAATAAAAAAGAACTCTGTCAATTGCATTTTATGATCCCCATATCACATTTAGAATATAAAATGCTGCCAACATGCTTATCAAGACGTGAAGCATATTTTTAATATTACATCATTTTGTAAATAGTGGAAACATCGCTTTTCTACCATGGTTAGAAATCTGCTTTTGAATACTATAAAATATGTAATTAAACTGCGGTTTATCCCTAGATAACACAGATTGTGTCTATCGGTATAAAGTAACCTTCGTTTTATCAATATTCACAGTAAGATTCCAACAAAAAGAAATCAGAGATTTATACGCGATTTTACTTTCCATATCAAGACTAAATAAAATCCACTAGTTTTCGTCATATTCCAAATTTTGAAAGTTTGAGCCACATGTTAACTCGATCAACACAGTAAAACACTTTTTGGAAATCAACACAACAGCAGTATAAACAAACATGGAGACGCTGTGACTTTTTTGTGAGGAGTTTGGGCGTTTGTTTTATTTACATTATCGTGGTAACGACTACAAAACCTCTGTTGAAGTCAACAAGGTTAAGTATGCTTCACAGGAAAACAAACAACAAATGCTGTTTATGAGAGTTTAACGGATGCGGGAGGCGCACAGACAATACTCCGATGTTGGTCGCCAATAGAAAAGGTCATGGGTTCTACTCAGATTCCATGTATATATGTTTGTTCAGGTGCCAAATCAAAAATGAAAGAATTATAATTAAACAAAGATTCGTAATATACATCCATTTTAAACAATTATCTTTCAATAAATGTGTTCTGTTGTAAGTACGTAAGGCTTTGCCGTAGATGATGTACTGTATGGATCACAGTGTTCCTGACAACACTCTGTGATTTAGTATGAAAACAACAAGAAATCAGCGGGCACACCTGCGAAGAGAAACCAAACAATGTCATGTATATATATTAGGTACTTATTAAACGTCAAGTTCACGCTAGACAATCTGTCTGGTAAATTGGAAAGTCAATATGATTGCAAAAACGAAAAATCTAAAACATGGATGTTCAGAAAAACTGAAAGTTGATGAAACTCCGTAAAATAAAAACCGATTACGTGTCCGGAATCATTTACGTCATATTAATCTATATACATCGAGGGCCATCTTGAATTGTAGTTAAAAAAGAAATGGGTACAATAAAGTAACAGTACATTGTATCTAGAGTCGGTATGCTAATTCATACAAAAGGTCTCGTGCAGTTTTTTATAGGTATATATACCTTGTTAAAATATTCAGGTTTCACAAATAAATCGAGTAACCTGTGGTCTGATTTATCCTCACCAACATACTGAATAAACCACATTTGTATTTCAGTACCAGTAAGGTTGTATTTTGACTTTACTTTATATGACTGGATCTAAATCGGAATTGGAAGGTGTTGTTCACTTGCGTTTCCTTTGTACAGTCTTCGTATACAGAAAGTGCCAACTAACCATATCGTCAAACACATATGTATAAATATATATGTATATGATCATAAAGAAAACATGTTGTTTATTTTGTTTTTGAGTTTTGTACTCAGCCTAATGTCGTGAAGCTTATAAGGACGTTTGATAGCAGAATTTCGATAGGAAGTATACAATAATTCAATATGAAAGTGATTTGTATAAAAGACACACAAGTGAAAGGTACCTTTTAAAGGGGCTATTTAGTCAAGTTTGTTTATTTTTCTTCTAGTTACAAATTCATCCGTAAAAATCTAGTTCTATAATCCTTATGAACTATCCTCGCCGACATATTGATACAAGCGCGTGTTTTCCACCGGTTTTTTAAATTAATTATATGGGAAATCCTAATCGTCTGTACAGACACGATACATGCAAATGAGCAAGCCGCCTATGCACACTTTGACCTATGAGCATGCGCAAACACGTCTGTAAAAAACTAAAAAAAAAATGGCTTTCCAGCCGAAGCGTGTTCGTGGCAAACGGGTCACGTCATCGCACACAAAACGTAGAAAGCTCACCCTCGAATAACAATAGTAGAGCAGTACGAGAGGTGGGACAAGTTCAAGAAAGAAAACTTTTTCCAAAGTAATGAAGAAGCTGTGAAGACTCACCTAGACTGTTGGTAAGTGATAAGTCATCATTGCGGGTGATATTTTTGTATGTCAGACCGTGTTTGGCGGATTTAAACCATCAAATAACAATTCAGCGTGGATTTAAGTAATTACCACGCAATTTCTTTCATGATTTCCTTACGAAATGAGTTAACGTGAAATCAGACTCACCGTTTCGTCACTTGATGCCTCCACATCGCGTGCATTTGTTTACAAACAGTCTTCTTCCCGCCAAAGGTCGCAGCGTTTCGCGTTATATTTGGATTATCGCTAATTTTGGCGGGGGCTTCCCCAGATTTTAAACTGACCACACTGGACATTGGCTACGTAGGAGAAAACTATTATGTACAGATTTGTTAGTTAGAACACACATATTTTCATTTCCAGCTGAACAGAAAAACGTTGCTTGACTAAATAGCCCCTTTAATGTGCGTTTAGAATTCGATAGAGTAGACTAGAGTAAACTGCATCATACAGCTGCTTCATCGTTCTAGAACTTTCCTTAATCCGAGGGAAATCCAAAGAGATCGTTAGAAATGACGAAATCTAGATGTGGAAGTGGACCACTTCCGTTAATCAATAAATGGTTCAATTGTATTATCTGTGAATTTCTGAGAAAAGCGTACATGAATTAAAGCATGGCATACATATCTGAACCAAGTGACACAAGCTTACCTTTACAAACCCAGTTATAACAGTCTCGTGTTGGTCCTAACAAATCATATAAACAATATTCAAAGTAGAAATTCAAACTTATATTTGATTATTCCTAATTTCTTGTTTCAAAATATGTAAAAGGTTTTGAGGAAGATTTTTGAACATTATGTATTTTTTTTACTAGAATATGCATGTATCATAGTAGTGTTAATTACCTGTGGTGAACCACATATCTTTTACTAGAATATGCATGTATCATAGTAGTGTTAATTACCTGTGGTGAACCACATATCTTTTACTAGAATATGCATGTATCATAGTAGTGTTAATTACCTGTGGTGAACCACATATCTTTTACTAGAATATGCATGTATCATAGTAGTGTTAATTACCTGTGGTGAACCACATATCTTTTACTAGAATATGCATGTATCATAGTAGTGTTAATTACCTGTGGTGAACCACATATCTTTTACTAGAATATGCATGTATCATTGTAGTGTTAATTACCTGTAGTGAACCACATATCTCACATCCATAACTAACAAGGCTGCCAACATGCTTATCAAAATACTGCAGCATAGCTCATATTACTATATTGTGTAAAAAGTGCAAACACCACTTTTTCTAACTTGGTAAGAAATCTAATTTCAAGCACTGTTGGGATTGTTATCAAATCAAGCATACCCGTGAATATGTAAATGCATTAACATGGATTAAATCTTTTTCTTTAATTTTCCATTTCTCACTACACTTTCGTTTTTTTTCAGTATTTTAGAATATCTTTATAATTATTCAGTAGATCTTGTAACTCCTGAACAATCTCTGAAAATGATACCTATACAGAAAAAAGACTTTTCTGTGACTAAGAGCACATCGGCAGTGTTTGCTACCTGCAACTTCGAATCTTGTACATAAGACACACAAGTCAATCACACATGTAAATACCAGTTTACAATTAGATAGATCAGAACCAAAGAAACCGAATCATAAGCTGTCCTTTCTAGGACTCGCCTTAATCCTGAAACCTAGGAGACGACTGATGATAGTATAAAACCATCGTGAGAAATGTTAAACTCTAAATGGCAAGATGAACCCCTTAATTCAAATATTATAGACGTTTAAGAGCATACAACTGTTTTGTCCTTTTTGGACCTAAATTGTGGAAATGTGAGTAAACCTAACATATAAGTCATTAGCGCAAATCAATAAAAACTAGGTATTGAAGTATCTTCAGTTGAAGTGTCCCTGCAAAATATTAGGAAGAATAACTAAACAGGCTACATTAAACGCGCCCTAAAACCCTAACCCAAAACAGGCTACATTACCGGAACCCTAAACCCTAACCAAAAACAAGTTACATTACCGGAACCCTAAACCCTAACCCGAAACAGGCTACATTACCCAAACCCTAAACCCTAACCCAAAACAGGCTACATTACCCGTGCCCTAAACCCTGACCCAAAACAGGCTACATTACTCGAACCCAAATCCCTACCGCAAAAAGGGCTACATTACCGGAACCCTAAACCCTAACCCAAAACAAGCTACATTACCCGCGTCCTAAACCCTAACCCAAAACAGGCTACATTACTTGAACTTTAAACCCTAACCCAAAACAGGCTACATTACCTGAACCCTAAACCCTAGCCAAAAACAACATACATTACCCGCGCCCTAAACCCTAACCCAAAACAGGCTATATTACTCGAACCCAAATACCTACCCCAAAAAAAGGCTACTTTACCCGAACCCTAAAGGCTAAACCAATACAGGCCAAATTACCCGAGCCCTAAACCCTTACCCAAAACAGGCTACATTACCCGAACCCTAAACCCTAAACCAATACAGGTCAAATTACCCGAGCCCTTAACCCTTACCCAAAACAAGTTACAATACTCGAGCCCTTAATTCCTAACCCAAAACAGGCTAAATTACCCGAGCCCTAAACCCTAACCCAAAGCAGGCTACATATCCGATCCCTAAACCCTAACCCAAAACAAGCTACATTACCCGAACCCTAAACCCTATACCCAAAACAGGCTACATATCCGATCCCTAAACCCTAACCCAAAACAGGCTACATAACCCGAACCCTAAACCTATACCCAAAACAGGCTACATTACCTGAACCCTAAACCCTAAACCAATACAGGCCAAATTACCCGAGCCCTAAACCCTTACCCAAAACAGGCTACATTACCTGAACCCTAAACCCTAAACCAATACAGGCCAAATTACCCGAGCCCTTAACCCTTACCCAAAACAGGCTACATTACCTGAACCCTAAACCCTAAACCAATACAGGCCAAATTACCCGAGCCCTTAACCCTTACCCAAAACAGGCTACATTACCTGAACCCTAAACCCTAAACCAATACAGGCCAAATTACCCGAGCCCTTAACCCTTACCCAAAACAGGCTACATTACCTGAACCCTAAACCCTAAACCAATACAGGCCAAATTACCCGAGCCCTTAACCCTTACCCAAAACAGGCTACATTACCTGAACCCTAAACCCTAAACCAATACAGGCCAAATTACCCGAGCCCTTAACCCTTACCCAAAACAGGCTACATTACCTGAACCCTAAACCCTAAACCAATACAGGCCAAATTACCCGAGCCCTGAACCCTTACCCAAAACAGGCTACATTACCTGAACCCTAAACCCTAAACCAATACAGGCCAAATTACCCGAGCCCTTAACCCTTACCCAAAACAGGCTACATTACCTGAACCCTAAACCCTAAACCAATACAGGCTACATTACCTGAACCCTAAACCCTTACCCAAAACAGGCTACATTACCTGAACCCTAAACCCTAAACCAATACAGGCTACATTACCTGAACCCTAAACCCTACACCAATACAGGCTACATTACCTGAACCCTAAACCCTAAACCAATACAGGCTACATTACCCGAGCCCTAAACCCTTACCCAAAACAGGCTACATTACCTGTACCCTAAACCCTTACCCAAAACAGGCTACATTACCTGAACCCTAAACCCTTACCCAAAACAGGCTACATTACCTGAACCCTAAACCCTAAACCAATACAGGCTACATTACCCGAACCCTAAACCCTAAACCAATACAGGCTACATTACCTGAACCCTAAACCCTTACCCAAAACAGGCTACACTACCTGAACCCTAAACCCTAAACCAATACAGGCTACATTACCTGAACCCTAAACCCTAAACCAATACAGGCTACATTACCCGAGCCCTAAACCCTTACCCAAAACAGGCTACATTACCTGAACCCTAAACCCTTACCCAAAACAGGCTACATTACCTGAACCCTAAACCCTTACCCAAAACAGGCTACATTACCCGAACCCTAAACCCTTACCCAAAACAGGCTACATTACCTGAACCCTAAACCCTAAACCAATACAGGCTACATTACCTGAACCCTAAACCCTAAACCAATACAGGCTACATTACCCGAGCCCTAAACCCTAAACCAATACAGGCTACATTACCCGAGCCCTAAACCCTATACCCAAAATAAGGTAATGAGGGTAATCATTTCTGTGTGTCATGTAATATTGCGGCAGATAGGGAACATTTAGTTTAAATATATTTTATTGCCGTTAAGGATTGGGCACAAGTTACAATAACATTATTAGAACAATTGCATAAATATATTATGAATGCATTCGTGTACAATACAACTTTAATATGAAACACAGTCACACGTATTTATATCAACATAATAGTTATTGTTAAAGAATATATAAGATGCTTGTCATATGAACCATCCAATACCGCGGACGCTGAGAGCACCTAACACTATTCCCTGTTTTCTGCAGGTAGGGAACATGTTTGCATGTTATTTCAGAACAGGTGTGGAACAATGATTTACTTCCTTAAAACATTTCCGTCGTGTCATGGGTTTATTGCGATGGTTCCGTAACTAACAAACACTTATCAGTACACGTCCCGTAATCCGATAAAAGGCCTTCTATGCATTCGTTACACCTTTAACACAAATACAACCAGCCCTTCACCATCAGTAATGCATTAGAATATGTGCGGCCCTATCCTTTGTAAACTTTCTAGATCTGTGTGTCAACAACACTCTTCACATATAACCACTATAAACAGAGATTTCACGTTTTTATTACTCTGCAATACACAACATTTGGCACGTTGGTGTCTCTACATTTTCCTATATCTAATATGTTGGTACAGCGCTCTTTTATGTCTTAAAAACAATTCCGTAAATATATTTAATGACGTAGATTTAAAATTCCATACACAAACGTATAAACCTATCAACTATCTGTCAATTGTCCATCGTACCTCCTACAGTTAAAATTGTATGAATAAGGATTTATATTCGTAAATATGAAATTATAGAATTAGATGCAGTAGAAGCATACAACAGATTAAACTATATCACACCGTCTAGGACTCGTCAGTGTCGCTACAACAGATTTAACTGTATCACACCGTCTAGGACTCGTCAGTGTCGCTACAACAGATTAAACTGTATCACACCGTCTAGGACTCGTCAGTGTCGCTACAACAGATTTAACTGTATCACACCGTCTAGGACTCGTCAGTGTCGCTACAACAGATTAAACTGTATCACACCGTCTAGGACTCGTCAGTGTCGCTACAACAGATTAAACTGTATCACACCGTCTAGGACTCGTCAGTGTCGCTACAACAGATTAAACTGTATCACACCGTCTAGGACTCGTCAGTGTCGCTACAACAGATTTAACTGTATCACACCGTCTAGGACTCAGATTTAACTGTATCACACCGTCTAGGACTCGTCACGTCAGTGTCGCTACAACAGATTAAACTGTATCACACCGTCTAGGACTCGTCAGTGTCGCTACAACAGATTAAACTGTATCACACCGTCTAGGACTCGTCAGTGTCGCTACAACAGATTAAACTGTATCACACCGTCTAGGACTCGTCAGTGTCGCTACAACAGATTAAACTGTATCACACCGTCTAGGACTCGTCAGTGTCGCTACAACAGATTTAACTGTATCACACCGTCTAGGACTCGTCAGTGTCGCTACAACAGATTAAACACACCGTATCACACCGTCGTCGTCAGTGTCGCTACAACAGATTTAACTGTATCACACCGTCTAGGACTCGTCAGTGTCGCTACAACAGATTAAACTGTATCACACCGTCTAGGACTCGTCAGTGTCGCTACAACAGATTAAACTGTATCACACCGTCTAGGACTCGTCAGGGTCGCTACAACAGATTTAACTGTATCACACCGTCTAGGACTCGTCAGTGTCGCTACAACAGATTAAACTGTATCACACCGTCTAGGACTCGTCAGTGTCGCTACAACAGATTTAACTGTATCACACCGTCTAGGACTCGTCAGTGTCGCTACAACAGATTAAACTGTATCACACCGTCTAGGACTCGTCAGTGTCGCTACAACAGATTAAACTGTATCACACCGTCTAGGACTCGTCAGTGTCGCTACAACAGATTTAACTGTATCACACCGTCTAGGACTCGTCAGTGTCGCTACAACAGATTAAACTGTATCACACCGTCTAGGACTCGTCAGTGTCGCTACAACAGATTAAACTGTATCACACCGTCTAGGACTCGTCAGTGTCGCTACAACAGATTAAACTGTATCACACCGTCTAGGACTCGTCAGTGTCGCTACAACAGATTAAACTGTATCACACCGTCTAGGACTCGTCAGTGTCGCTACAACAGATTAAACTGTATCACACCGTCTAGGACTCGTCAGTGTCGCTACAACAGATTTAACTGTATCACACCGTCTATGACTCGTCAGTGTCGCTACAACAGATTTAACTGTATCACACCGTCTAGGACAACAGATTTAACTGTCAGTGTTAAACTGTATCACACCGTCTAGGACTACAACAGATTTAACTGTATCACACCGTCTAGGACTCGTCAGTGTCGCTACAACAGATTTAACTGTATCACACCGTCTAGGACTCGTCAGTGTCGCTACAACAGATTAAACTGTATCACACCG
Organism: Ylistrum balloti; assembly: GCF_031769215.1. NCBI lineage: Eukaryota > Metazoa > Mollusca > Bivalvia > Pectinida > Pectinidae > Ylistrum > Ylistrum balloti. Next base: position 147,973 of record NW_026782804.1, on the reverse strand, counting down.
TCTAGGACTCGTCAGTGTCGCTACAACAGATTAAACTGTATCACACCGTCTAGGACTCGTCAGTGTCGCTACAACAGATTAAACTGTATCACACCGTCTAGGACTCGTCAGTGTCGCTACAACAGATTAAACTGTATCACACCGTCTAGGACTCGTCAGTGTCGCTACAACAGATTAAACTGTATCACACCGTCTAGGACTCGTCAGTGTCGCTACAACAGATTAAACTGTATCACACCGTCTAGGACTCGTCAGTGTCGCTACAACAGATTAAACACCGTGTAGTGTCACAACAGATTAAACTGTATCACACCGTCTAGGACTCGTCAGTGTCGCTACAACAGATTAAACTGTATCACACCGTCTAGGACTCGTCAGTGTCGCTACAACAGATTAAACTGTATCACACCGTCTAGGACTCGTCAGTGTCGCTACAACAGATTAAACTGTATCACACCGTCTAGGACTCGTCAGTGTCGCTACAACAGATTTAACTGTATCACACCGTCTAGGACTCGTCAGTGTCGCTACAACAGATTTAACTGTATCACACCGTCTAGGACTCGTCAGTGTCGCTACAACAGATTTAACTGTATCACACCGTCTAGGACTCGTCAGTGTCGCTACAACAGATTTAACTGTATCACACCGTCTAGGACTCGTCAGTGTCGCTACAACAGATTTAACTGTATCACACCGTCTAGGACTCGTCAGTGTCGCTACAACAGATTAAACTGTATCACACCGTCTAGGACTCGTCAGTGTCGCTACAACAGATTAAACTGTATCACACCGTCTAGGACTCGTCAGTGTCGCTACAACAGATTAAACTGTATCACACCGTCTAGGACTCGTCAGTGTCGCTACAACAGATTAAACTGTATCACACCGTCTAGGACTCGTCAGTGTCGCTACAACAGATTAAACTGTATCACACCGTCTAGGACTCGTCAGTGTCGCTACAACAGATTAAACTGTATCACACCGTCTAGGACTCGTCAGTGTCGCTACAACAGATTTAACTGTATCACACCGTCTAGGACTCGTCAGTGTCGCTACAACAGATTAAACTGTATCACACCGTCTAGGACTCGTCAGTGTCGCTACAACAGATTTAACTGTATCACACCGTCTAGGACTCGTCAGTGTCGCTACAACAGATTAAACTGTATCACACCGTGTAGTGTCGCTACAACAGATCAAACTGTATCACACCGTTTAGGACTCGTCAGTGTTGCTGAGAGCATAAGGTTGAATGCTTAGCGGCGACTGAGGAAAATCCAAAGAGATCTAAAAAATGTCAAAATCTAGAAGTGGAAGCAATCTAGCCATACAAATAAACTTTGTCATTGTATCTATCAGATAGTAATAATGATAATATGTCATTACTCATCTCATACTCAAAACACGGTCTGTAACAATCACCATTACTCATCTCATACTCAAAACACGGTCTATAACAATCACCATTACTCATCTCATACTCAAAACACGTTCTCTAACAATACCCGTTACTCATCTCATACTCAAAACACGTTCTCTTACAATCCCCGTTACTCATCTCATACTCAAAACACGTTCTCTTACAATCCCCGTTACTCATCTCATACTCAACACACGGTATATTACAATCCCCGTTGCTCATCTCATACCCAAAACACGTTCTCTTACAATCCCCGTTACTCATCTCATACTCAAAACACGATATATTACAATCCCCGTTACTCATCTCATACTCAAAACACGGTATATTACAATCCCCGTTACTCATCTCATACTCAAAACACGTTCTCTTACAATCCCCGTTACTCATCTCATACTCAAAATACGGTATATTACAATTCCCGTTACTCATCTCATACTCAAAACACATTCTCTTTCAATACCCTTTACTCATCTCATACTCAAAACACGTTCTCTAACAATACCCGTTACTCATCTCATACTCAAAACACGTTCTCTAACAATACCCGTTACTCATCTCATACTCAAAACACGTTCTCTTACAATCCCCGTTACTCATCTCATACTCAAAACACGTTCTCTTACAATCCACGTTACTCATCTCATACTCAAAACACGTTCTCTTACAATCCACGTTACTCATCTCATACTCAAAACACGGTATATTACAATCCCCGTTATTCATCTCATACTCTAAAAACGTTCTCATACAATCCCCGTTACTCATCTCATACTCAAAACACGTTCTCTTACAATCCCCGTTACTCATCTCATACTCAAAACACGTTTTCATACAATCCCCGTTACTCATCTCATGGTTTCCTACTATCGGTATTACTCATCCCCTATACATACTAAAACCATCAAACATATTTCTGTGAAGCTTGCTGTGGAAGTCAGTCCACCAATATGACGTGTTAATATTGGCGTTAATCTCGCCGATGAAGTAGACAAGTTGTCAGTACGGAGATAGTGAGGTCATTCCATTTAACATTTTACCGATGTATAGATCTACAAACAAGACAAATATTAAACCCAGGCACACATTCCTGGTGTCCCAGTGGTATGTCGTATATATATAATATAGTTAATGACGATACGCAAGTGATGATATAAAGAAAACTGTTTTAAAAAAACACACACAAGAAAAAGTTAAGTTAGCATTTTGCATAACGTTTTCACAGCTTAGTTGCTCCTCAGTGCAATGTAACTATGCATGTGTATTGTCCATGCCCCTTTATCATCTATGACGTCACGAGTAATGGACAATACACATGACGTCATAGATTCTTTGCATACTGGGACGTCAAGAATCAAACGGCATCATAGAGCTGTTTCGTCCTTCTAGGAATTATCTGTCAAACACGGGGACGTTAGGAATCAAACGGCATCATACAGCTGTTTCGTCCATCTGAGAATCGTCATTCAAACAAGGGCACTAAAGGAATCCAATGGTATCATACAATGGTTTCGCCCTGCTAGGATTCGTTAGTCAAACAAGGGGACTAAAATGACTTTAAAACATAAAAATTATCCGCAATAAACATCAAAATATAGACGAAAATTACCTCCTTTCAATTAATATGAATAAGCGTGAATTTTGGGTAATTTATCAACAACGTCAAGGTCATGAGTCTACAAACATGTCTACCATGTTTAAAGAATTTTAAAAGACACATTTCTGTAGTAGTCGTGCTTCTTCGCATACCAAAACCACAACTCCGAGGGTTCGTTTAAGCGTTTATTTTCAGATAGTACAACAGATTAAACTGTATCACACCGTCTAGGACTCGTCAGTGTCGCTACAACAGATTTAACTGTATCACACCGTCTAGGACTCGTCAGTGTCGCTACAACAGATTAAACTGTATCACACCGTCTAGGACTCGTCAGTGTCGCTACAACAGATTTAACTGTATCACACCGTCTAGGACTCGTCAGTGTCGCTACAACAGATTAAACTGTATCACACCGTCTAGGACTCGTCAGTGTCGCTACAACAGATCAAACTGTATCACACCGTTTAGGACTCGTCAGTGTTGCTGAGAGCATAAGGTTGAATGCTTAGCGGCGACTGAGGAAAATCCAAAGAGATCTAAAAAATGTCAAAATCTAGAAGTGGAAGCAATCTAGCCATACAAATAAACTTTGTCATTGTATCTATCAGATAGTAATAATGATAATATGTCATTACTCATCTCATACTCAAAACACGGTCTGTAACAATCACCATTACTCATCTCATACTCAAAACACGGTCTATAACAATCACCATTACTCATCTCATACTCAAAACACGTTCTCTAACAATACCCGTTACTCATCTCATACTCAAAACACGTTCTCTTACAATCCCCGTTACTCATCTCATACTCAAAACACGTTCTCTTACAATCCCCGTTACTCATCTCATACTCAACACACGGTATATTACAATCCCCGTTGCTCATCTCATACCCAAAACACGTTCTCTTACAATCCCCGTTACTCATCTCATACTCAAAACACGATATATTACAATCCCCGTTACTCATCTCATACTCAAAACACGGTATATTACAATCCCCGTTACTCATCTCATACTCAAAACACGTTCTCTTACAATCCCCGTTACTCATCTCATACTCAAAATACGGTATATTACAATTCCCGTTACTCATCTCATACTCAAAACACATTCTCTTTCAATACCCTTTACTCATCTCATACTCAAAACACGTTCTCTAACAATACCCGTTACTCATCTCATACTCAAAACACGTTCTCTAACAATACCCGTTACTCATCTCATACTCAAAACACGTTCTCTTACAATCCCCGTTACTCATCTCATACTCAAAACACGTTCTCTTACAATCCACGTTACTCATCTCATACTCAAAACACGTTCTCTTACAATCCACGTTACTCATCTCATACTCAAAACACGGTATATTACAATCCCCGTTATTCATCTCATACTCTAAAAACGTTCTCATACAATCCCCGTTACTCATCTCATACTCAAAACACGTTCTCTTACAATCCCCGTTACTCATCTCATACTCAAAACACGTTTTCATACAATCCCCGTTACTCATCTCATACTCAAAACACGTTTTCATACAATCCCCGTTATTCATCTCATACTCAAATCACGGTCTATTACAATCCCCGTTATTCATCTCATACTCTAAACACGGTATATTACAATCCCTGTTACTCATCTCATACTCAAAACACGTTCTCTTACAATCCTCGTTACTCATTTCATACTCAAAACACGTTCTCTTACAATCCCCGTTACTCATCTCATACTCCAAACATGTTCTCTTACAATCCCCGTTACTCATCTCATACTCAAAACACGGTATATTACAATTCCCGTTACTCATCTCATACCCAAAACACGTTCTCTTACAATCCCCGTTACTCATCTCATACTCAAAACACGTTCTCTTACAATCCCCGTTACTCATCTCATACTCAAAACACGTTCTTTTACAATACCCGTTACTCATCTCATACTCAAATCACGGTCTATTACAATCCCCGTTATTCATCTCATACTCAAAATACGTTCTCTTACAATCACCAATACTCATCTCATACTCAGAACATGGTTTCCTACTATCGGTATTACTCATCCCCTATACATACTAAAACCATCAAACATATTTCTGTGAAGCTTGCTGTGGAAGTCAGTCCACCAATATGACGTGTTAATATTGGCGTTAATCTCGCCGATGAAGTAGACAAGTTGTCAGTACGGAGATAGTGAGGTCATTCCATTTAACATTTTACCGATGTATAGATCTACAAACAAGACAAATATTAAACCCAGGCACACATTCCTGGTGTCCCAGTGGTATGTCGTATATATATAATATAGTTAATGACGATACGCAAGTGATGATATAAAGAAAACTGTTTTAAAAAAACACACACAAGAAAAAGTTAAGTTAGCATTTTGCATAACGTTTTCACAGCTTAGTTGCTCCTCAGTGCAATGTAACTATGCATGTGTATTGTCCATGCCCCTTTATCATCTATGACGTCACGAGTAATGGACAATACACATGACGTCATAGATTCTTTGCATACTGGGACGTCAAGAATCAAACGGCATCATAGAGCTGTTTCGTCCTTCTAGGAATTATCTGTCAAACACGGGGACGTTAGGAATCAAACGGCATCATACAGCTGTTTCGTCCATCTGAGAATCGTCATTCAAACAAGGGCACTAAAGGAATCCAATGGTATCATACAATGGTTTCGCCCTGCTAGGATTCGTTAGTCAAACAAGGGGACTAAAATGACTTTAAAACATAAAAATTATCCGCAATAAACATCAAAATATAGACGAAAATTACCTCCTTTCAATTAATATGAATAAGCGTGAATTTTGGGTAATTTATCAACAACGTCAAGGTCATGAGTCTACAAACATGTCTACCATGTTTAAAGAATTTTAAAAGACACATTTCTGTAGTAGTCGTGCTTCTTCGCATACCAAAACCACAACTCCGAGGGTTCGTTTAAGCGTTTATTTTCAGATAGTAATAAAAAAAAAACCTCTTCAATGCGAAGAAGGTTTTTTTTCCCGGACGAAGTCCGCCGAGCATCAATTCTGGCTCGAAGCTTACAATTACTCCTATAGCTAGTGTCCCTCAAATAGCAATTATGACTAGGTAACTTGTTAATGTCGCCGCATCGGCCGCTCTGCCCAAAAATGACCAGTGCGCTCCCCGATCACCCAATATCCCCCGTAAATATACTAATAATAGATAAGACAGACTGGACAAACTGGTTTACAAATACAAACGTCACATCCATCTCGCGCTCCACTCTCATTTTCACGTGCCATACTCACGCGCGCGCTAAAATCCATGTCGCAATGCGCCACGTACGTATCGTAATACGAAAGGTTGACTTCCGGTTCTGACACGCGAGAGCCTTACGATAGTATTAAAACAATAACAATTGCATATAGCACATATGTTAAAATATGTCAAAAGAGCATTACTACATTTCAATACAGTGTATATGTTTGAAATTCGATACAACATAGTTGGTAAAATTGGTTAAGCTGCAACATACAGCTGTTTCGTGATTGATGTCAGGGGTGACAAGCCGTGACTTTTGTTAACTTGCAAATATAAAGACCGAAACACAATATTTACAGAAATGGCAGTTGGACAAAATCACGTAAGTGAAAGAGGTAAGAGGATAAACAGGATGGTAAACAGAGAGGTTATTTTAGATAGAGTCGAAATACAAAAGAAATCACGACGGCTTTCTCTCAGTCTTAACCTATATTCTACCGTCTGCTGTTTCTTTGATCATATTCTTGTATACTAATAAAATAGGGACTATTGTATATATAATGTGTTAGTGATCATATTCTTGTATACTAATAAAATAGGGACTATTGTATATATAATGTGTTAGTGATCATATTCTTGTATACTAATAAAATAGGGACTATTGTATATATAATGTGTTAGTGATCATATTCTTGTATACTAATAAAATAGGGACTATTGTATATATAATGTGTTAGTGATCATATTCTTGTATACTAATAAAATAGGGACTATTGTATATATAATGTGTTAGTGATCATATTCTTGTATACTAATAAAATAGGGACTATTGTATATATAATGTGTTAGTGATCATATTCTTGTATACTAATAAAATAGGGACTATTGTATATATAATGTGTTAGTGCATTACCTGGGTGAATCATGTGTGGTATAGCCTGGTTGGCGCTCCTCGTTGCTATGTTTGATGACGAAATTAAAGGTAAGGTGGTTATATTCAAGTTATACTCAAGTATTAGGAATGAAAGTGTAAAGGAAAATCTTATTGTTTTTTGTTACCGATAACGGCAAAGTTTGGCACAGATAATAGTCTTCAGGGTGTCACATACATCTGTTGTGTTTGACACAGATAATAGTCTTCAGGGTGTCACATACATCTGCTGTGTTTGGCACAGATAATAGTCTTCAGGGTGTCACATACATCTGTTGTGTTTGACACAGATAATAGTCTTCAGGGTGTCACATACATCTGCTGTGTTTGGCACAGATAATAGTCTTCAGGGTGTCACATACAGCTGCTGTGTTTGGCACAGATATTTGATATGAATCAATATTCGGCTATCCATGTTAGGTATGCCTTTTTCATATCCTTGTGGATGATCATTTTGATCCTATCTTTACCTGTTTGAGTTTAGATTATGGTTCTGTTGGCGTGTTGATGTTTCTGTAAAGCATGGATCTTCTCGGTGTACAATCAGAAATACAATTATTGAAATATATAAAGTTTCATCATGTTTACCTTTGAGTCAGAGAAAAAAGATGGATGAAGGGTATTTCTATTGTATTTGTCGCTCTGTGAAACAGCGGAATTTCCAGAAAAAAAAATCTTTTTGATGAGGAAAATAGCACACAATGTTATCTGCGTAAGGTTAAGCAGGAACCCCTCGAAATTAAACCACCAGATAACATTATAGAATTGAAAATACATCACACATAACAGGAAACCTGAAATTTGGACTAATGACTGACCCGCTGACAAATACAACCATAACTTGTTTATCAAACGTGGATAAGGTAATTACTGTCAATGATGGTTGTTTACCGGCAATTTACGTGGGGAGTAACTGAACATCTGAGTCGGTGTAAACATCAAAGGATTTAAATCTCCCTCTCACCACGCCTAGAGTACGGCGAGAACCAGTTCCGAAGTTTGTATAATAGTTTTGAATAGGAAGTAACCCCAAGGTGATGGTTGTCACTATCATAACTTGCATGTGATGACGTAAATATCTGACGTGGCCGTCGTCCCTTCGTGATCGTTTAGATAAGATATCACACCCCAATTGATCTTTCCTCCATAACTCACAACTTTCCCAGACCAAGGTTTACAAGTACGTCTGTCTGTCCGTCCGTTCCTTCTCGGTAAATCACCATTGTAAGCCGCCTAATCCTGTATACATACTGGTCAAATCGGAGTTCCTTTTTACATCGATGATAAATGTCCGAGGAGATGATAAATGTCCCAGGAGATCATTAGAATCATTAATAACACAGTTAAACCATGTACTCAGTGATAATTCGGCTGAGAGTTCACTTTAATGACAGTACTAGTCTGTATAAACATATTTCAGTTTTATTTTGACTATTTCTCTAGTCAATGGTATAGTAAAGATAAACAGTGGCCTGTATTACCTCTTAAGCAGACAGCCAACCACCCCACCAACTAACATGTACCATAGTCAAAAAGATAACACGTTGTATTAGACTTGTGGGTTATGTATCCTGGGTTTCTAACATAACATGACTAATTCGACGCTGAAGAAAGTGATTAGTTGACATCGTGACCGGTTACTAGACAAAAAGTTACAGTGGTATGCTTAATTCTTCTATGCGTAACAGAGGTCGTTATTTATTTCAATGTTTCCGCATGGATTCGAACCCGCGACCTCTGGCTTAATATGCTGGCTCTCAAAAGATCAAACTAAAGAGAAGTTCTGTCTAGCCGAGTTGTAGATTGCGGCTAGTAATTAAATACAGCCACACTAGGAAATAACTGGTAAGTTTTTACAGGGGTTACAGCGACACTTGTGAACGTAATGCTAAGCATTATTCCTGATTCCCTACATAGGGCACTAATGTAACAAAGGTCCTTATGCAAGTCGAACCTGAAACCTCTGACGTAATGAACTGACTCTCAACCTACCGAGCTAAAGAGATGTTCTCTCCTGCCGAGAGATATATTGCGGCTAGTGTTTCTAAGGGTAACATACTTATTTCTTTCTTGTTTTGACACTTGGCTAATGTCATTTATACGAATGGACTTTCTATTTTGAATCATTTTTAACAATAGTTTATAGTTGTTGTTTTGTAACGTGTTTTAACAATAGTTTATAGTTGTTGTTTTGTAACGTGTTTTACACAATAGTTTATAGTTGTTGTTTTGTGAATGTGTAGCCACAATATTGTTAAAGTAACATATTGCAACACAACCTTTTGAATTGTCAAGTAACTTATTTTGATATATACTTAGGTTATATTTAATAAATGGAATTGATACATACTCAATATATATGTTATTTCCTCACTTTGAATAAAAACTCATAGTTATGTCTTATTGTTCAATTTTTATATAAACCCGTAGTTATATTTAATAACTCATTGGATATACATCTTAAGATTTAAATAACTAATTGTGATACCTGGTGTATTTCTATAGTCTCATTATTTTCATTTTCATCCAAAAGAATATGACATTTTATCTCAACAGGTTTACTGTATATTGTTTTAGTAACTTATTTTCATATATATACCATTAAAATGTGATTCTCAGTTATTCTGTTGCAACAGCGTAATTAACTGTTTTAAACCTTAGTTACTATATGAGTCACGCGTAATTTACTGTTTTAAACCTTAGTTACCATATGAGTTACGCGTAATTTACTGTTTTAAACCTTAGTTACCATATGAAGCACGCGTAATTTACTGTTTTAAACCTTAGTTACCATATGAGTCACGTGTAATTTACTGTTTTAAACCTTAGTTACCATATGATTTACGCGTAATGTACTGTTTTAAACCTTAGTTACCATATGAGTCACGCGTAATTTACTGTTTTAAACCTTAGTTACCATATGAAGCACGCGTAATTTACTGTTTTAAACCTTAGTTATTATATGAGTCACGCGTAATTTACTGTTTTAAACCTTAGTTACCATATGAGTCACGCGTAATTTACTGTTTTAAACCTTAGTTACCATATGAGTCACGTAATTTACTGTTTTAAACCTTAGTTACCATATGAGTCACGTAATTTACTGTTTTAAACCTTAGTTATTATATGAGTCACGCGTAATTTACTGTTTTAAACCTTAGTTACCATATGAGTCACGTAATTTACTGTTTTAAACCTTAGTTATTATATGAGTCACGCGTAATTTACTGTTTTAAACCTTAGTTACCATATGAGTCACGCGTAATTTACTGTTTTAAACCTTAGTTACCATATGAGTCACGCGTAATTTACTGTTTTAAACCTTAGTTACCATATGATTTACGCGTAATGCACTGTTTTAAACCTTAGTTACCATATGAGTCACGTAATTTACTGTTTTAAACCTTAGTTACCATATGAGTCACGTAATTTACTGTTTTAAACCTTAGTTACCATATGAGTCACGCGTAATTTACTGTTTTAAACCTTAGTTACCATATGAAGCACGCGTAATTTACAGTTTTAAACCTTAGTTACCATATGAGTCACGCGTAATTTACTGTTTTAAACCTTAGTTACCATATTAGTCACGTGTAATGTACTTAGCCTTAGTTATCATTTGTCATGTGTAACTTACCTGTATTTGAAGTATCCCATACGAGACTGAGATATGGCGTGTAACCGCCTGATTCAGCATTGATGTGGCCAAAAACTATTTTATTCGTTTTCGATGAGTTCGGATAAGTTATCCTAGTGAGTTATATCCCAGTGCTAATTTCCAGAAACAAAATTAAAATATGTGTTATGTGTTATTTTTTTTTCACAGATCGTAGAAGTTGCTACCTGATGCAGCATGCACTAAAAAGGATTTCCCCGGCTTTAAATGCAATTTGACACACAGCGTACGCATACAGTACCAACTTTTAGACAACTGAACCCAATCCAGTGCGATCAGATATTGGTTAAAACGTGCACTAATACCTAAAACCTGAAAAATCGAATTGGGCCAAAAATTCCACTCGCCTAAAGCATTAACGATAAGACCTTACTTACGTATTAGTGGAATTTTCGGTCGCAAGTTCGATCTCGGCTACTGTTGTTGTTATTGTTTTTTTTTTTTTTTTCAATACACATTTTCATAAACTAATTCTAAATGCGATTGTCCTTTAAATCATTATTTATATTGGTGATAGTGAATGCAGCTGATGAGTTACATGATAGTGCCAATCTACAGAGCCCTATTGGAGACATGGTAGAGTGCCATCTCAATGTTTCTTTAGAATGATAAACTGTCACATATTTAAGTCGATCTTTGGTTTTCTCGTGAAGTTTAGATGGCGCTATCGCCAGCGACATTTACAGTCAGTACAACTCCTGTTCTATAGACAAGATGACTTCAAATCACTGTCGTCATTTGTTATGAATCATTGGACCGACCAAGGCAATGAACTGAAATAGTTGTCACGATAAAGCGCCATACCTCTTTATTAAAAACTGATGACGTTCAAGAACGTTACAAGCTATACTACAACACTGGAAGCGCACGGCCTCTCTACATTATATGATATGTTATTTTTTTTACTTTTTTTAATTAATATTCCGGATTATTCTTACGTCCTTTTTTTCTATCTTTTTTTTTTATTTCTTTTATTTTTGAAAAGTTTCATAATTTTTACATATACTGACATCTACATGTGCAACACACTTTCCCATGCATCATCATCATCATCATCATCATCATCATCATCATCATCATCATCATCATCAAACCACAACATCTTCATTATCACCAACCATCATTATCATTATCATCACCATCGTCATCAACCATCATCATCATCATCATCATCAGCAGCAGCAGCAGCAGCAGCAGCAGCAGCAGCAGCATCTCATTAAACTACAACATCATCATCATCAACCATCATCATCATCATCATCATCATCAGTAGAAGTCATTTTCTTCACGGTATATTTATCAACACACTCGTCATTTATCATTCTACCGTCACACATCTTCCACACCCTCACACACGATTATCATTACCATAATAAACGCAATAACAATTATATAATCACAATGATATCATCATCAGCATTTTCATCAACATCCGCTATTTCTACCAACATATAGACATGCATACCTTTGTACATGTATCACTCACATCCTCACACACGCATTTCATACTCTCTGCAAAAACAAAAAGAAATCCAATAGATTAAGTCAGTCAATATTAAGTCAGTAGAGAGAGAGGGCGAAAGAGAGAGAGAAAGAGAGAAAGAGAGAGAGGAGAAGAGAAAAAAATGGCTGGGCTACAGATGAAACTAAAATATATGTAAGTAAAGAGAAATATTTCCTTTTTCATAGATGTTATAATGAAAAAATATATAAGTAAATTCACCAATCATTAAAAAAGGAAATTTGTCAGCGAAGAGAAATAATGATATATATGTATATATTTAAGAAAGAGAACTAATATTTCATGGTGTAAGAAAAACTTGATGGCAGATCATATCGGTACCAATTAAAGCTTAAATATCACTTAAGTCTAATAATCTTCTCCATTTTCTCCATTTATTTTCTAAATTCTGCTGTGCAAGATCACCTTTGCTGTTAGCAATATATTTTTGAAATGTGTAATACTCTTTGATTGATCAGAATATTTGGATTTAAGATTTTTTATGTATACATCTTGATTTATATATACAACATAATCATGATCAGAATTTCATTATCTGCTGAGTTTCCTATAGCATTGTCATAATCTGAAGTTACCCCAAAAATAAAGCTTTTCTTGTTAAAAGAAAATGGAATCAATAGTGCATCAAGAAGAGTTTTAACATTAACCAAAAAATTATGAGTTTTTCACATTCCCACAAAGTATGAATGATTGTCTCTCTCTCCAAGTTACAAAGAGGACAGATAGGACTATTTGCTAATCCAGCTTTAAACAAATATGTATTTGTTGTTAAAATATGTTGCACTATTCTGTATTGAAACCACTGTAGCTTTGTGTTATTGGTAACCCAAAATGGAGTTTTATAAATAACAGACCAGTTCAACTCAATATCTTCAAATATGTCTTCCCACTTCTTCCTACCCATAGGTAAAGGACATTTTTTAACCATAAAATTATATAGATCTTTAGTCAGTTTTGTATTTTTCACAAAAACAATATGTTACTTGGGATGATAGGGTGAAAGATTAACTGCCTTCTATAGCCTATCTTTGTTACATATGATTTAATAGCAGAGATCACACCATTATATTGAAGAAAGTTTGTATTAACTTGATAAATCTCATTAAATTCTTGAAGAGTGTAGAACGAGCATGTATCAATATCTTTTACCAAATCATGAATTATTGTTACTCCCCTCTTGTACCATGATTTATAAAAAATAGACTTTTTCCCTATAAGTAAATCTCTGTTATACCATAATGGCAATGTCAATATGGAGTTTTTTTCTTTCTTTCCTTTACTGTATCTGAATCATTAGATCTTTCCCAGGCTTTAAACACATCCTTCCGAAATTTATTTTTGCATTTATTTTTACATTCTTGAATATAGGCACCGCCACATATAGATAATTTGTGTGGGTCTGAGAATGTTTTGAAAATCTGTTGCCACCTTGATGTTTTTTTATATAATCTTCTTATCCAACCTAATTTTAAAGAATCTATAAATACCCTAACATTAACCATTTTCAGACCCCCCTTCCTATTCCACAAAAAGTTGAATAAAACTGTATTGAGACCTTGCAAAAAAAAAAAAAAAAAAAAACAAATGGTTAAATTGTGAAAGAAGAAGAGATTTTATTAAGACTATTTTACCAATTGGTGTAAGTGCTCGTCTACTCCAAGTTTTAACAAGCATTTTAAGTTTAATTAGTTTTTTTATCAAAATTTAATTTTGGGATCTCATGTAAATTAACACTAAAATCTATTCCAAGCAGTTTAAATTGATCTTTTCCCCATTGTAAGCCTAATTCAGGTAAAACTGTATCTTCACTGTAACTTTTGCTCCCTATCCTAATAACTTGAGCTTTATCAACATTGAGATTTAAACCAGATATCTTAGCAAAATATTTCAATTCGACAATAGATTATTTTAAAGACATTTCTGAACTATCTAGAATAAGTGAAGTGTCATCTGCATACTGAGAAAGGAGAATTGGACAGTTATTCACATTGATACCCTTAATCTCATTGTTATTTCTAAGTCTTATTCATAGTATTTCAACACATAGTATGAAAAGGTATTGGGTCGCCTTGACGACAGTCTCTTTTGATATTTACAAAAGAAGATAAGTTACTATCATAGTCTAGGTCAGGACTTACCACTAGGTTAAAATCACCACATATAATGTATTTTGCATTGCCAAAATCCTCAATAGTATCAGCTACCATATCATAGAAGATAGGCGAGTCAGTATTTGGACCATACACTGTAATTAAAGTAATCTTAGCACCCTCCTGTGTAATATCAAGAGCCAAGAAATTTCCGAACAAGTCTTTCTTTTCTTTATTAACTGTAATTTCAAAATTATTATTCAACAAAATTGCAAAATGTTATTTTGTGAATATAGATAATTAATGGTTTTTTTTTTTGTATGTGATATAAAGTGTCGTATTAAACAGAGGTGTGATGGTGGAATTTCAGTTTATCATTCTAGCAAATAATGGTCATTTGGCAAATTTTAGACGGGCGCGTGCCAGGAGCTGATGATCCGTCTATGGATCCAGCTTAATCACGATAAATTACTAAATTGAATGAAAGGGAGGTACTCATATGTGTATCTCTGACAATTATTTCTTGTTTGTAGTCCTACGCTGATTAGAGTTATCCTTCCTGACCCATGTTAACCAAGATAACAGGTGCCATTCAGCTTAGTGAAGTAAGCCTCAAGGCCAGTTCAATCGATGTGGTGGTCAATATTAACGTCGTAATCGTTGTACAAGTCATGTCCGAGCGCGTGTAGATATGGAGTATACCGGTCAACGAATTTCATATACTCTGATCACACTTCCATCACCTAAACATCAAAACCTTAACACCTAACTAATTTACAAATCCTTGGTGAAGTAAACATACTGATGTTACTAATTTTATGATTTCTCCCCAAATTATAATTATTAACCGTGGCTCCAACTGGATGTATCACACATAACGCAGTTGCTGTCCCCGTCGTCCTTATGTACGTGAGGAAGGAACTCTTCATTAGTAAAAAGCTGTTGAACAGTTTCCAGATAGTCACGAACAATCCTTCTGATAAAAGCTAGAGACTGTATAATGTTGTTGTCTTGTAATGTTCCCCAGAAACTCTCTCCCCCCCAATTCCTCTCTAGAAACAACTAGCACCTCTGTATAATCGAACTAACATAAAAATGTACAAAGAGTCCTTTCCGAGGGGCTTATCTCACAGAGATACACTTGGCGAAGACTTAATGAAGCTATGAAGGAACTGTTCGGTTTCAGAAGTTTTCTCTAAGAAAGCCATAGTCACCTGCATGTCTCTGAATCGCGTCAGAGTGACTATGCATTACAGGTATCTTGCGACGGTGAGATAATTTTTTCTGGTTGGTGAAACTGATGGAATTTATAACTAATAAAGTGATACAAGGACGTTCTACATTAAGTTTCCCGTACCTTTGACTAAAAGGTGTGACGTCATTAAATAGTGGTAAGGATTGTAACTAGAGATTTTGGTAATAGAGTATGTCCAACACAGTTTGAATGTCGGCACTTAGGCATTAAACGAGACAAAACTGCTTGGATTATTAACAACATGATGAGTCGATAAACTAAATCTTATCAGACAGGAACATTTGACATTATTTATTTTATGTGTGGTAAATTATCAAGGAACCTCTCATTTATCTATTCATCCTTTACGCGGTAATAATAATTAAGCTGTCACATCTTAATTGACAAATTTAGTCAGGACTGTTAGCCTTCCTATGTTAGTCAGGACTGTTAGCCTTCCTATGTTAGTCAGGACTGGGAGCCTTCCTATGTAAGTCAGGACTGGGAGCCTTCCTACATTAGTCAGGACTGGGAGACTTCCTACGTTAGTCAGGACTGGGAGCCTTCCTATGATAGTCAGGACTGGGAGCCTTCCTGTGTTAGTCAGGACTGGGAGCCTTCCTATGTTAGTCAGGACTGGTAGCCTTCCAATGTTCGTCAGGACTGGGAGCCTTCCTGTGTTAGTCAGGACTGGGAGCCTTCCTATGTTAGTCAGGACTGGGAGCCTTCCTATGTTAGTCAGGACTGGGGGCCTTCCTATGTTAGTCAGGACTGGGAGCCTTCCTATGTTAGTCAGGACTGGTAGCCTTCCTATGTTAGTCGGGACTGGGAGCCTTCCTATGTTAGTCAGGACTGTTAGCCTTCCTATGTTAGTCAGGACTGGGAGCCTTCCTATGTTAGTCAGGACTGTTAGCCTTCCTATGTTAGTCAGGACTGGGAGCCTTACTATCTTAGTCAGGACTGGTAGCCTTCCTGTGTTAGTCAGGACTGGGAGCCTTCCTATGTTAGTCAGGACTGGTAGCCTTCCTACGTTAGTCAGGACTGTAACCTTACTATGTTAGTCAGGACTGTTAGCCTTCCTATGTTAGTCAGGGCCAGTAACCTTACTATGTTAGTCAGGGCCAGAAGCCTTACTATGTTAGTCAGGACTAGCAGCCTTCCTATGTTAGTCAGGACTGGGAGCCTTACTATCTTAGTCAGGACTGGAAGCCTTCCTATGTTAGTCAGGACTGGTAGCCTTACTATGTTAGTCAAGACTGGTAGCCTTACTATGTTAGTCAGGACTGTAACCTTACTATGTTAGTCAGGACTGGCAGCCTTCCTATGTTAGTCAGGGCCAGTAACCTTACTATGTTAGTCAGGGCCAGAAGCCTTACTATGCTAGTCAGGGCAAGCAGCCTTACTGTGTTAGTCAGGACTGGGAGCCTTCCTATGTTAGTCAGGACTGGTAGCCTTACTATGTTAGTCAGGACTGGGAGCCTTCCTATGTTAGTCAGGACTGGTAGCCTTACTATGTTAGTCAGGACTGTTAGCCTTCCTATGTCAGTCAGGACTGGTAGCCTTACAATGTTAGTCAGGACTGGCAGCCTTCCTATGTTAGTCAGGACTGGTAGCCTTTCTATGTTAGTCAGGTCTGGTAACCTTCCTATGTTAGTCAGGACTGTAACCTTACTATGTTAGTCAGGACTGGCAGCCTTCCTATGTTAGTCAGGGCCAGTAACCTTACTATGTTAGTCAGGGCCAGAAGCCTTACTATGCTAGTCAGGGCAAGCAGCCTTACTGTGTTAGTGAGGACTGGGAGCCTTCCTATGTTAGTCAGGACTGGTAGCCTTACTATGTTAGTCAGGACTGGGAGCCTTCCTATGTTAGTCAGGACTGGTAGCCTTACTATGTTAGTCAGGACTGTTAGCCTTCCTATGTCAGTCAGGACTGGTAGCCTTACAATGTTAGTCAGGACTGGCAGCCTTCCTATGTTAGTCAGGACTGGTAGCCTTTCTATGTTAGTCAGGTCTGGTAACCTTCCTATGTTAGTCAGGACTGTAGCCTTACTATATTAGTCAGAACTGGTAGCCTTACTATGTTAGTCAGGACACGTACACCTGGGAATGACACGTACACCTGGAAAGGACACGTACACCTTGAAATGACACGTACACCTGGAAATGACACGTACACCTGGGAATGACACGTACACCTGGGAATGACACATACACCTGGAAATGACACATATACCTGGGAATGACACATGCATCTGCGAATGACACATGCACCTGGGAATGACACATACACCTGGGAATAACACATACACCTGGGAATGACACATATACCTGGGAATGACACATGCACCTGGAAATGACACATACACCTGGGAATAACACATACACCTGGGAATGACACATACACCTGGGATTGACACATACACCTTGGAATGACACATACACCTGGGAATGACACATACACCTGGAAATAACACGTACACCTGGGAATGACACATACACCTGGAAATGACACCTACACCTGGGAATGACACATATACCTGGAAATGACACGTACACCTGGGAATGACACGTACACCTGGGAATGAAACATACACCTGGAAATGACACGTACACCTGGAAATGACACATACACCTGGGAATGACACGTACACCTGGGAATGACACATACAACTGGAAATAACACATATACCTGGGAATGACACATGCACCTGGGAATGACACATGCACCTGGGAATAACACATACACCTGGAAATGACACGTACACCTGGAAATGACACGTACGCCTGGAAATGACACGTACGCCTGGGAATGACACGTACACCTGGAAATGACACATTCACCTGGGGAATGACACTTACACCTGGGAATGACACATACACCTGGAAATGACACATACACCTAGGAATAATACGTACACCTGGGAATGACACATACACCTGGGAATGACACATACACCTGGAAATAACACATACACCTTGGAATGACACATACACCTGGGAATGACACGGACACCTGGAAATGACACGTACACCTGGGAATGACATATACACCTGGAAATGACACGTACACCTGGGAATGACACGTACACCTTGGAATGACACGTACACCTGGGAATGACACCTACACCTGGGAATGACACATGCACCTGGGAATGACACGTACACCTGGGAATGACACGTACACCTGGGAATGACACCTACACCTGTGAATGACACATGCACCTGGGAATGACACGTACACCTGGGAATGACACGTACACCTGGAAATGACACGTACACCTGGGAATGACACATACACCCGAGAATGACATATACACCTGGTAATGACACATACACCTGGAAATAACACATATACCTGTGAATGACACATGCACCTGGGAATGACACATGCACCTGGGAATGACACGTACACCTGGAAATGACACGTACACCTGGGAATGACACGTACACCTTGGAATGACATATTTACCTGGGGAATGACATATTTACCTGGGGAATGACATATACACCTGGGAATGACACATATACCTGGGAATGACATATACACCTGGGAATGACACATACACCTAGGAAAGACAAATACACCTGGGAATAAAGCTGAGCTATGAATAAATACTTCCTTCAATAATCGTGTGGACAGTGAAATAATACTTTCAACATTTCATTTTTTTACTTTTGTACTGCTAAGGAAATCTGGGCGTAACGTAGATTTCATTCTTGAGCATGAGAATGGCAACATGTATAAGATCTGAAGGAAACTCTGGCTACCAGTACAGGTGTGTTGTAACACAAGTCATTACTCTTAATCTTGACCTGCCGCTGTTTTCGAAACCTTTCAGTATTCGCCCATTGACGTTACGTTAGTATAAATGAGAGGTACATTTTACAGGCGATAATTTGACATAATTATTTGGAACTTCATTCCACATGTTTGGTTCTTGGCCTTGGACACTGGTGATTTGCTATTTAAATCTAAAGGCACTATTTGATTCTTCATTTGTCTGGGTTCTATTGTAATAAACTACCGTCTAACAAAGTGTCGCTAACAGTATTAATGCGTGTATCGTCAGTGACCGATTTAATGGACGACAATATTGATAATTTAATATCACATTAGATATATACAACCTATACCTAGTGATTCACTCCTGATCCAAATTCAGCACATTTTCCCACTTACATTAACAAATATCAGGTGCCACATCAGGCCTCCGATCCATGATCACGTGCCAACAGCCACATCAGGCCCCCCATCCATGATCACGTGCCAACATCCACATCAGGCCTCCCATCCATGATCACGTGCCAACAGCCACATCAGGTCTCCTTTCTATGATCACGTGCCAACATCCATATCAGGGCCCCCCATCCATGATCAAGTGCCAACATCCACATCAGGCCCCCCCATCCATGATCACGTGCCAACAGCCACATTAGGTCTCCTTTCTATGATCACGTGCCAACAGCCACATCAGGCCCCCCCATCCATGATCACGTGCCAACATCCACATTAGGCCCCCCATCCATGATCAAGTGTCAGCAGCCACATCAGGTCTCCTTTCTATGATCACGTGCCAACAGCCTCATCAGGCCCCCCCATCCATGATCACGTGCCAACAGCCACATCAGGTCTCCTTTCTATGATCACGTGCCAACAGCCACATCAGGCCCCCCCATCCATGATCACGTGCCAACATCCACATTAGGCCCCATCCATGATCACGTGACAACAACCACATTAGGTCTCCTTTCTATGATCACGTGCCAACAGCCACATCAGGCCCCCCCATCCATGATCACGTGCCAACAGCCACATCAGGTCTCCTTTCTATGATCACGTGCCAACAGCCACATCAGGCCCCCCATCCATGATCACGTGCCAACATCCACATTAGGCCCCCCATCCATGATCACGTGACAACAGCCACATTAGGTCTCCTTTCTATGATCACGTGCCAACAGCCACATCAGGCCCCCCCATCCATGATCACGTGCCAACATCCACATTAGGCCCCCCATCCATGATCACGTGACAACAACCACATAAGGTCTCCTTTCTATGATCACGTGCCAACAGCCACATCAGGCCCCCCCATCCATGATCACGTGCCAACAGCCACATCAGGTCTCCTTTCTATGATCACGTGCCAACAGCCACATCAGGCCCCCCATCCATGATCACGTGCCAACATCCACATTAGGCCCCCCATCCATGATCACGTGACAACAGCCACATTAGGTCTCCTTTCTATGATCACGTGCCAACAGCCACATCAGGCCCCCCCATCCATGATCACGTGCCAACATCCACATTAGGCCCCCCATCCATGATCACGTGCCAACAGCCACATTAGGTCTCCTTTCTATGATCACGTGCCAACAGCCACATCAGGCCCCCCCATCCATGATCACGTGCCAACATCCACATTAGGCCCCCCATCCATGATCAAGTGTCAGCAGCCACATCAGGTCTCCTTTCTATGATCACGTGCCAACAGCCTCATCAGGCCCCCCCATCCATGATCACGTGCCAACAGCCACATCAGGTCTCCTTTCTATGATCACGTGCCAACAGCCACATCAGGCCCCCCCATCCATGATCACGTGCCAACATCCACATTAGGCCCCCCATCCATGATCACGTGACAACAGCCACATTAGGTCTCCTTTCTATGATCACGTGCCAACAGCCACATCAGGCCCCCCCATCCATGATCACGTGC
Organism: Ylistrum balloti; assembly: GCF_031769215.1. Taxonomy (NCBI): domain Eukaryota; kingdom Metazoa; phylum Mollusca; class Bivalvia; order Pectinida; family Pectinidae; genus Ylistrum; species Ylistrum balloti. The sequence continues at coordinate 126,529 of NW_026782804.1, read as the reverse complement.
CAACATCCACATTAGGCCCCCCATCCATGATCACGTGACAACAACCACATAAGGTCTCCTTTCTATGATCACGTGCCAACAGCCACATCAGGCCCCCCCATCCATGATCACGTGCCAACAGCCACATCAGGTCTCCTTTCTATGATCACGTGCCAACAGCCACATCAGGCCCCCCATCCATGATCACGTGCCAACATCCACATTAGGCCCCCCATCCATGATCACGTGACAACAGCCACATTAGGTCTCCTTTCTATGATCACGTGCCAACAGCCACATCAGGCCCCCCCATCCATGATCACGTGCCAACATCCACATTAGGCCTCCCATCCATGATCACGTGACAACAGCCACATTAGGTTTCCTTTCTATGATCACGTGCCAACAGCCACATCAGGCCCCCCCATCCATGATCACGTGCCAACATCCACATTAGGCCCCCCATCCATGATCAAGTGTCAGCAGCCACATTAGCAGCCCCCCCATCCATGATCACGTGTAAGTGATTCCCGCTTCAGCCTACAGATTTCGTGCGGAGCCCTGACCCAGCACTGCACCTCGAGCTCCTTCCATCCCACAAATTTCGTACTGAGCTCTTACCCAACACTGCACCTCGAGCTCCTTCCATCCCACAAATTTCGTACTGAGCTCTTACCCAACAGCTGCATCAAAACAATGTTCCATCGACAATTACTTGTTCGTAAGCTATCCAACTTTGTTAAACTTAGTTTGGCAGAACTATTTAAATTGCAAGTAAAAAAAGATAACAATGTTCACTTTGCCAATTAAATAAAACACGCAAGGGAAAATATTTTGAAGGTTTGATAGTGGAGGGTACAAGATAGTAATACATATGTAGACACGTTAATCAGCACCATTGTGTGTTTACCGGATCAGCTGGACATCTGTCCACATTAGAGTGAGATTAGAGGAAAATCAGCACATACAAGATACCACAATATGTTGTTGGAGATAATTTGGTACCAGTTTTGATTGACGGGAATTCACCTAGATATGGAGTAAAAATAAATTTGTGCTTAACTTTAAAATTTCAAGTTATTTTTTCCGCTTCATTTTTAGTTACTTTTACGGAGTCAGACTACTTAAAAAGTCAAGGACACAAGGGGCTTCGTTTTAATATACTATTTCAATCGTGGTTTATCGGGATTTCCTTCTTATTTCATTACATCTTTCTTTTTACCGACATTGTATCACCTGCTAGGCCAGTAGAGCTTCGTTCTGTCGTGCCTGTTTTCTTTTTGATTACCTCAATATGAAAAGATATTTGTTGTGAGCGTTTTTATGAATATAATTTTCGCCAAAGCTTCCAGAATGTAAACACTGTGTTAGAGCTGAAAACATTTCCCTATCGATTTGTGTGAGGCATTAGTCCAATAGTAAGGTTTTTCTTAAGGATTCAATACAGACATTTTGAAATAATTACCATGTATGGTCCAGTAATGAAAAATGCAAAACGGCTTACATGCATCTCTGGTTCTACAACCAAAACAGTTTAGGTATTCGTGTAATACTAGGTCCCACACTGATAATAAAAGTCTGCCCAAAGCACGTTGATAACATGTCTGTTGTAACCAGGTCTGTTTTAAGCCTGTCTATTGTAACCAGGTCTGTTGTAAGCATGTCTGTTGTAAGCATGTCTGTTGTAACCAGGTCTATTGTAACCAGGTCTGTTTTAAGCATGTCTGTTGTAAGCATATCTGTTGTAACCATGTCTATTGTAACCAGGTCTGTTTTAAGCATGTCTGTTGTAAGCTTGACTGTTTTAAGCATGTCTGCTGTAACCATGTCTGTTGTAAGCTTATCTGTTGTAACCATGTCTGTTGTAAGCATGTCTGTTATAAACAGGTCTGTTGTAACCATGTCTTTTGTAACCATGTCTGTTGTAACCAGGTCTGTTGTTACCATGTCTGTTTCAACCAGGTCTGTTGCAACCAGGTCTGTTGTAACCAGGTCTGTTGTAACCATGTCTGTTGTCACCATGTCCGTTGTAAGCATGTCTGTTATAAACAGGTCAGTTGTAACCATGTTGGTTGTAACCATGTCTGTTGTAACCATGTCTGTTGTAACCAGGTCTGTTGTAACCAGGTCTGTTGAAACCATGTCTGTTGTGACCATGTCTCTTGTAACCAGGTCTGTAGTAACCATTCTGTTTTAAGCTTGTATGTTGTAACCATGTCTGTTGTAAGCATGTCTGTTGTAAGCATGTCTGTTGTAACCATGTCTGTTGTAACCAAGTCTGTTGTTACCATTTATGTTGTAAACAGGTCTGTCTGTTATAACCATGTCTGTTGTAACCATGTCTGTTGTAACCATGTCTGTTGTAATCATGTCTGTTGTAACCATGTCTGTTGTATTCATGTCTGTTGTAACCAGGTCTGTTGTAACCATGTCTTTTGTAAGCATATCTGTTGTAACCAGGTCTGTTGTTACCATGTCTGTTTCAACCAGGTCTGTTGTAACCGGGTCTGTTGTAACCATGTCTGTTGTCACCATGTCTGTTGTAAGCATGTCTGTTATAAACAGGTCAGTTGTAACCATGTTGGTTGTAACCATGTCTGTTGTAACCAGGTCTGTTGTAACCATGTCTGTTGTAACCATGTCTGTTGTGACCATATCTGTTGTAATCATGTCTGTTGTAACCATGTCTGTTGTATTCATGTCTGTTGTAACCAGGTCTGTTGTAACCATTTTTGTTGTAACCATCTCTGTTGTAAGCTTGTATGTTGTAACCATGTCTGTTGTAAAGCTTGTCTGTTGTAAACAGGTCTGTTTTAAGCAGGACTGTTGTAACAAGGTCTGTTTTCAGCTTCTATGTTGTAACCAGGTCTGTTGTAACCAGGTCTGTCTGTTGTAACCATGTCTCTTGTAACCTGGTCTTTTGGAACCTGGTCTGTTGTAACCAGGTCTGTTGTAAGCATGTCTGTTGTAACCAGGTCTGTCTGTTGTAACCAGGTCCGTTGTAACCATTTTTTTTGTAACCATCTCTGTTTTAGGCTTGTATGTTTTAACCATGTCTGTTGTAAGCATGTCTGTTGTAACCAGGTTTGTCTGTTGTAACCATGTCTGTTGTAATCATGTCTGTTGTAACCATGTCTGTTGTTACCATGTCTGTTTCAACCAGGTCTGTTGTAACCAGGTCTGTTGTAACCATGTCTGTTGTCACCATGTCCGTTGTAAGCATGTCTGTTATAAACAGGTCAGTTGTAACCATGTTGGTTGTAACCATGTCTGTTGTAACCATGTCTGTTGTAACCAGGTCTGTTGTAACCAGGTCTGTTGAAACCATGTCTGTTGTGACCATGTCTCTTGTAACCAGGTCTGTAGTAACCATTCTGTTTTAAGCTTGTATGTTGTAACCATGTCTGTTGTAAGCATGTCTGTTGTAAGCATGTCTGTTGTAACCATGTCTGTTGTAACCAAGTCTGTTGTAACCATTTATGTTGTAAACAGGTCTGTCTGTTATAACCATGTCTGTTGTAACCATGTCTGTTGTAACCATGTCTGTTGTAATCATGTCTGTTGTAACCATGTCTGTTGTAACCATGTCTGTTGTAACCATGTCTGTTGTAACCAAGTCTGTTGTAACCATTTATGTTGTAAACAGGTCTGTCTGTTATAACCATGTCTGTTGTAACCATGTCTGTTGTAACCATGTCTGTTGTAATCATGTCTGTTGTAATCATGTCTGTTGTAACCAGGTCTGCTGTAAGCATGTCTCTTGTAACCAGGTCTGTTTTAAGCTTGTATGTTGTAACCATGTCTGTTGTAAGCATGTCTGTTGTAAGCATGTCTGTTGTAACCATGTCTGTTGTAACCAGGTCTGTTGTAACCATTTATGTTGTAAACAGGTCTGTCTGTTATAACCATGTCTGTTGTAACCATGTCTGTTGTAACCAAGTCTATTGTAAGCATGTCTGTCTGTTGTAACCATGTCTGTTGTAATCATGTCTGTTGTAACCATGTCTGTTGTATTCATGTCTGTTGTAACCAGGTCTGTTGTAACCATGTCTTTTGTAAGCATATCTGTTGTAACCAGGTCTGTTGTTACCATGTCTGTTTCAACCAGGTCTGTTGTAACCGGGTCTGTTGTAACCATGTCTGTTGTCATCATGTCTGTTGTAAGCATGTCTGTTATAAACAGGTCAGTTGTAACCATGTTGGTTGTAACCATGTCTGTTGTAACCAGGTCTGTTGTAACCATGTCTGTTGTAACCATGTCTGTTGTAAAGAGATCTGTTGTAATCATGTCTGTTGTAACCATGTCTGTTGTATTCATGTCTGTTGTAACCAGGTCTGTTGTAACCATTTTTGTTGTAACCATCTCTGTTGTTAAGCTTGTCTGTTGTAAACAGGCCTGTTTTAAGCAGGACTATTGTAACCAGTTATGTTTTCAGCTTCTATGTTGAAACCAGGTCTGTTGTAACCATGTCTGTCTGTTGTAACCGTGTCTCTTGTAACCTGGTCTGTTGTAACCATGTCTGTTGTAAGCATGTCTGTTGTTACCAGGTCTGTCTGTTGTAATCAGGTCTGTTGTAACTAAGTTTGTTGTAACAAGGTGTATTGTAACCAAGTCTGTCTGTTGTAACCATGTCTGTTGTAAGCATGTCTGTTATAACCAGGTCTATTTTAACCATGTCTGTTGTAACCAGGTCTGTTCTAAGAATGTCTGTTGTAACCAGGTCTGTCTGTTGTAACGAAGTCTGTTGTAACCATTTATGTTTTAACAAGGTCTGTCTGTTATAACCATGTCTGTTGTAATCATGTCTGTTGTAACCAGGTCGGTTGTAATCATGTCTGTTGTTGTCATGTCTGTTGTAACCATGTCTGTTGTAACCAGGTCTGTTGTAAGCATGTCTGTTGTAACCAGGTCCGTTGTAACCATTTTTTTTGTAACCATCTCTGTTGTAAGCTTGTATGTTGTAACCATGTCTGTTGTAAAGCTTGTCTGTTGTAAACAGGTCTGTTTTAAGCAGGACTGTTGTAACAAGGTCTGTTTTCAGCTTCTATGTTGTAACCAGGTCTGTTGTAACCAGGTCTGTCTGTTGTAACCATGTCTCTTGTAACCTGGTCTTTTGGAACCTGGTCTGTTGGAACCATGTCTGTTGTAAGCATGTCTGTTGTAACCAGGTCTGTCTGTTGTAACCATGTCTGTTGTAAGCATGTCTGTTGTAACCAGGTCCGTTGTAACCATTTTTTTTGTAACCATCTCTGTTGTAAGCTTGTATGTTGTAACCATGTCTGTTGTAAAGCTTGTCTGTTGTAAACAGGTCTGTTTTAAGCAGGACTGTTGTAACAAGGTCTGTTTTCAGCTTCTATGTTGTAACCAGGTCTGTTGTAACCAGGTCTGTCTGTTGTAACCATGTCTCTTGTAACCTGGTCTTTTGGAACCTGGTCTGTTGGAACCATGTCTGTTGTAACCAGGTCTGTTGTAACCAGGTTTGTATGTTGTAACCATGCCTGTTGTCATCATATCTGTTGTAACTATGTCTGTTGTAACAATGTCTGTTGTTACCAGGTCTTTCTGTTGTAACGAAGTCTGTTGTAACCATTTATGTTTTAACCAGGTCTGTCTGTTATAACCATGTCTGTTGTAATCATGTCTGTTGTAACCAGGTCGGTTGTAATCATGTCTGTTGTTGTCATGTCTGTTGTAACCATGTCTGTTGTAACCAGGTCTGTTGTAAGCATGTCTGTTGTAACCAGGTCCGTTGTAACCATTTTTTTTGTAACCATCTCTGTTGTAAGCTTGTATGTTGTAACCATGTCTGTTGTAAAGCTTGTCTGTTGTAAACAGGTCTGTTTTAAGCAGGACTGTTGTAACAAGGTCTGTTTTCAGCTTCTATGTTGTAACCAGGTCTGTTGTAACCAGGTCTGTCTGTTGTAACCATGTCTCTTGTAACCTGGTCTTTTGGAACCTGGTCTGTTGGAACCATGTCTGTTGTAAGCATGTCTGTTGTAACCAGGTCTGTCTGTTGTAACCATGTCTGTTGTAACGTGGTCTGTTGTAACCATGTCTGTTGTAAGCATGTCTGTTGTTACCAGGTCTGTCTGTTGAAATCAAGTCTGTTGTAACCAAGTCTGTTGTAACAAGGTGTGTTGTAACCAGGTCTGTCTGTTGTAACCATGTCTGTTTTAACCCTGTCTGTTGTAAGCATGTCTGTTGTAAGCATGTCTGTTGTAACCAGGTTTGTCTGTTGTAATCATGTCTGTTTTAACCATGTCTGTTGTAATCATTTCTGTTGTAACCATGTCTGTTGTAACCAGGTCTATTGTAAGCATGTCTGTTATAACCAGGTCTGTTGTAACCATTTCAGTTGTAAACATATCTGATGTAAAGCTTGACGGTTGTAAACAGGTCTGTTGTAACAAGGTGTGTTGTAACCAGGTCTATCTGTTGTAACCATATCTGTTGTAACCATGTCTGTTGTAACCAGGTCTGTCTTTTGTAACCATGTCTGTTGTAACCATGTCTGTTGTAACGAGGTCTGTTATAACCATGTCTGTTGTAAACAGATCTGTTGTAACAAAGTCTGTTGTAACCATGTCTGTTGTTGAGCTTGTCTATTGAAACCATGTCTGTTGTAACCATGTCTGTTGTTACCAGGTCTGTCTGTTGTAACCGTGTCTGTTGTAAGCATGTCTGTTGTAGTCATGTCTGTTGTAATTATGTCTGTTGTAACCTTGTCTGTCTGTTGTTACAATGTATGTCTGTTGTAACCAGGTCTGTTGTAACCATCTATGCTGTAACCAGGTCTGTCTGTTATAACCATGTCTGTTGTAACCATGTCTGTTGTAATCATGTCTGTTGTTGTCATGTCTGTTGTAAGCATGTCTGTTGTCACCAGGTCTATTGTAAACAGATCTGTTGTAACCAGGTCTGTTGTAACCAGGTCTGTCTGTTGTAACCATATCTGTTGTATTTAATCAAGTCTGTTGTAACCATGTCTGTTGTAATCATGTCTTTTGTAACCAGGTCTGTTGTAATCATGTCTGTTGTTGTCATGTCTGTTTTCAGCATGTCTGTTGTCACCAAGTCTGTTGTAAGCATGACTGTTGGAACCATGTCTGTTGTAAACAGATCTGTTTTAAGCTTCTATTTTGTAACTAGGTCTGTTGTTACCAGGTCTATCTGTTGTAACCATGTCTGTTGTAACGTGGTCTGTTGTAACCAGGTCTGTTGTAAGCATGTCTGTTGTTACCAGGTCTGTCTGTTGTAATCAGGTCTTTTGTAACCAAGTCTGTTGTAACCAGGTGTGTTGTAACCAGGTCTATCTGTTGTAACTATGTCTGTTGTAATCATGTCTGTTGTAACCAGGTCTGTTGTAACAATATATGTTGTTACCAGGTCTGTCAGTTGTAACCATGTCTGTTGTAAGCATGTCTGTTGTAGCCATGTCTGTTGTAATCATGTCTGTTGTAACCTTGTCTGTCTGTTGTAACCATGTCTATCTGTTGTAACCATTTATGTTGTAACCAGGTCTGTCTGTTATAACCATGTCTGTTGTAACCATGTCTGTTGTAACCATGTCTGTTGTAATCATGTCTGTTGTTGTCATGTCTGTTGTAAGCATGTCTGTCGTCACCAGGTCTATTGTAAGCATGTCTGTTGTAGCCATGTCTGTTGTAATTATGTCTGTTGTAACCATGTCTGTTGTAAACAGATCTGTTGTAACCAGGTCTGTTGTAACCAGGTCTGTCTGTTGTAACCATATCTGTTGTATGTAATCAAGTCTGTTGTAACCATGTCTGTTGTAATCATGTCTTTTGTAACCAGGTCTGTTGTAATCATGTCTGTTGTTGTCATGTCTGTTGTAAGCATATCTGTTGTAGCCATGTCTGTTGTAACCTTGTCTGTCAGTTGTAACCATGTCTGTCTGTTGTAACCATGTCTGTTGTAACCAGGTCTGTTGTAAGTATGTCTGTAATAACAATGTCTGTCTGTTGTAACCATGTCTTGTAACCCAGTCTGTTGTAAGCTTGTCTGTGTAACCAGGTCTGTCTGTTGTAACCATGTCTGTTTCAACCATGTCTGTTGTAAGCATGTGTGTTGTAACCAGGTCTGTTGTAACCAGGTTTGTCTGTTGTAACCATGTCTGTTGTAATCATGTCTGTTGTAACCATGTCTGTTGTAATCATTTCTGTTGTAACCATGTCTGTTGTAACCAGGTCTACTGTAAGCATGTCTGTTGTAACGTGGTCTGTTGTAACCAGGTCTGTTGTAAGCATGTCTGTTGTTACCAGGTCTGTCTGTTGTAATCATGTCTGTTGTAACCAGGTCAGTTGTAAACATGTCTGTTGTAACCATTTCTGTTGTAAACAGATCTGTTGTAACCAGGTCTGTTGTAACCAGGTCTGTTGTAACAATATATGTTGTAACCAGTTCTGTTTTCAGCTTCTATGTTGTAACTATGTCTGTTGTTACCAGGTCTGGCTGTTGTAACCATGTCTGTTGTAACGTGGTCTGTTGGAAGCATGTCTGTTGTAAGCATGTCTGTTGTTACCAGGTCTGTCTGTTGTAATCAGGTCTTTTGTAACCAAGTCTGTTGTAACAAGGTGTGTTGTAATCAGGTCTATCTGTTGTAACCATGTCTGTTATAACCATGTCTGTTGTAATTATGTCTGTTGTAACCAGGTCTGTTGTAACAATATATGTTGTTACCAGGTCTGTCAGTTGTAACCATGTCTGTTGTAAGCATGTCTGTTGTAGCCATGTCTGTTGTAATCATGTCTGTTGTAACCTTGTCTGTCTGTTATAACCATGTCTTTCTGTTGTAACCATTTATGTTGTAACCAGGTCTTTCTGTTATAACCATGTCTGTTGTAAACCATGTCTGTTGTTGTCATATCTGTTGTAAGCATGTCTGTTGTCACCAGATCTGTTGAAAGCATGTCTGTTGTAACAAGGTCTGTTGTAATCATGTCTGTTGTAACCATATCTGTTGTAAACAGATCTGTTGTAACCAGGTCTGTTGTAACCAGGTCTGTCTGTTGTAACCATATCTGTTGTATGTAATCATGTCTGTTGTAACCATTTCTGTTGTAACCATATCTGTTGTAAAGCTTTTCGGTTGTAAACAGGTCTGTTTTAAGCAGGACTGTTGTAACCGGGTCTGTTTTAAGCTACTATGTTGTAACCAGGTCTGTTGTAACCAGGTCTGTCTGTTGTAACCATGTCTGTTGTAATCATGTCTGTTGTAACCAGGTCTGTTGTAACAATATATGTTGTTACCAGGTCTGTCAGTTGTAACCATGTCTGTTGTAAGCATGTCTGTTGTAGCCATGTCTGTTGTAATCATGTCTGTTGTAACCTTGTCTGTCTGTTGTAACCATGTCTATCTGTTGTAACCAGATCTGTTGTAACCATTTATGTTGTAACCATGTCTGTCTGTTATAACCATGTCTGTTGTAAACCATGTCTGTTGTAACTATGTCCGTTGTAATCATGTCTTTTGTAAACAGGTTTGTTGTAATCATGTCTGTTGTTGTCATGTCTGTTGTAAGCATGTCTGTTGTCACCAGATCTGTTGAAAGCATGTCTGTTGTAACAAGGTCTGTTGTAATCATGTCTATTGTAACCATATCTGTTGTAAACAGATCTGTTGTAACCAGGTCTGTTGTAACCAGGTCTGTCTGTTGTAACCATATCTGTTGTATGTAATCATGTCTGTTGTAACCATTTCTGTTGTAACCATATCTGCTGTAAAGCTTTTCGGTTGTAAATAGGTCTGTTTTAAGCAGGAGTGTTGTAACAAGGTCTGTTTTAAGGTACTATGTTGTAACCACGTTTGTTGTAACCAGGTCTGTCTGTTGTAACCATGTCTGTTGTAAGCATGTCTGTTGTTACCAGGTCTGTCTGTTGTAATCAGATCTGTTGTAACCAAGTCTGTTGTAACAAAGTGTGTTCTAACCAGGTCTGTCTGTTGTAACCATGTCTGTTCTAACCATGTCTGTTGTAACCAGGTCTGTCTTTTGTAACCATGTCTGTTCTAACCAAGTCTGTTGTAACGAGGTCTGTTATAAACATGTCTGTTGTAAACAGATCTGTTGTAACAAAGTCTGTTGTAACCATGTCTGTTGTAATCATGTCTGTTGTAACCATGTCTGTTGTAACCATGTCTGTTGTAAGCATGTCTGTCGTTGCCATGTCTGTAGTAATCATGTTTGTTGTAAACTTGTCTGTCAGTTGTAACCAAGTCTCTCTGTTGTAACCAGGTCTGTTGTCATCATTTATGTTGAAACCAGGTCAGTCTGTTATAACCATGTCTGTTGTAACCAAGTCTGTTGTAACCATGTCTGTTGTAACCATGTCTGTTGTAACCAGGTCTGTCTTTTGTAACCATGTTTGTTGTAACGAGGTCTGTTATAACCATGTCTGTTGTAAACAGATCTGTTGTAACAATGTCTGTTGTAACCATGTCTGTTGTAATCATGTCTGTTGTAACCATGTCTGTTGTAACCATATCTGTTGTTACCAGGTCTGTCTGTTGTAAGCATGTCTGTTGTAAGCATGTCTGTTGTAGCCATGTCTGTTGTAATCATGTCTGTTGTAACCATGTCTGTTTCAACCATGTCTGTTGTAAGCATGTGTGTTGTAACCAGGTCTGTTGTAACCAGGTTTGTCTGTTGTAACCATGTCTGTTGTAATCATGTCTGTTGTAACCATGTGTGTTGTAATCATTTCTGTTGTAACCATGTCTGTTGTAACCAGGTCTAGTGTAAGCATGTCTGTTGTAACCAGGTCTGTTGTAACCATTTCTGTTGTAACCATTTCTGTTGTAACCATATCTGTTGTAAAGCTTTTCGGTTGTAAACAGGTCTGTTTTAAGCAGGACTGTTGTAACCAGTTCTGTTTTAAGCTTCTATGTTGTAACTAGGTCTGTTGTTACCAGGTCTGTCTGTTGTAACCATATCTGTTGTAACGTGGTCTGTTGTAACCAGGTCTGTTGTAAGCATGTCTGTTGTTACCAGGTCTGTCTGTTGTAATCAGGTCTGTTGTAACCAAGTCTGTTGTAACAAGGTGTGTTGTAACCATGTCTGTTGTAACCATGTCTGTTGTAACCAGGTCTGTTGTAACCAAGTCTGTTGTAGCAAAGTCTGTTGTAACCATGTCTGTTGTAATCATGTCTGTTGTAACCAGGTCTGTTGTAACAATATATGTTGTTACCAGGTCTGTCAGTTGTAACCATGTCTATTGTAAGCATGTCTGTTGTAGCCATGTCTGTTTTAATCATGTTTGTTGTAACCTTGTCTGTCTGTTGTAACCATGTCTGTTGTAACCATTTATGTTGTAACCAGGTCTGTCTGTTATAACCATGTCTGTTGTAAACAGATCTGTTGTAACAATGTCTGTTGTAACCATGTCTGTTGTAATCATGTCTGTTGTAACCATGTCTGTTGTAACCATGTCTGTTGTAATCATGTCTGTTGTAACCATGTCTGTTGTAATCATTTCTGTTGTAACCATGTCTTTTGTAACCAGGTCTAGTGTAAGCATGTCTATTGTAACCAGGTCTGTTGTAACCATTTCTGTTTTAACCATTTCTGTTGTAACCATATCTGTTGTAAAGCTTTTCGGTTGTAAACAGGTCTGTTTTAAGCAGGACTGTTGTAACCAGTTCTGTTTTAAGCTTCTATGTTGTAACTAGGTCTGTTGTTACCAGGTCTGTCTGTTGTAACCATGTCTGTTGTAACGTGGTCTGTTGTAACCAGGTCTGTTGTAAGCATGTCTGTTGTTACCAGGTCTGTCTGTTGTAATCAGGTCTGTTGTAACAAAGTCTGTTGTAACAAGGTGTGTTGTAACCAGGTCTATCTGTTGTAACCATGTCTGTTGTAACAAAGTCTGTTGTAACCATGTCTGTTGTAATCATGTCTGTTGTAACCATGTCTGTTGTAACCATGTCTGTTGTTACCAGGTCTGTCTATTGTAACCATGTCTGTTGTAATCATATCTGTTGTAACCTTGTCTGTCTGTTGTAACCAAGTTTCTCTGTTGTAACCAGGTCTGTTGTCACCATTTATGTTGAAACCAGGTCAGTCTGTTATAACCATGTCTGTTGTAACCATGTCTGTTGTAATCATGTCTGTTGTTGTCATGTCTGTTGTAAGCATGTCTGTTGTAACAAGGTGTGTTGTAACCAGGTGTATCTCTTGTAACCATGTCTATTGTAACCATGTATGTTGTAACCAGGTCTGTCTTTTGTAACCATGTCTGTTGTAGCGAGGTCTGTTATAACCATGTCTGTTGTAAACAGATCTGTTGTAACAAAGTCTGTTGTAACCATGTCTGTTGTAATCATGTCTGTTGTAACCATGTCTATTGTAACCATATCTGTTGTTAACAGGTCTCTCTGTTGTAACCATGTCTGTTGTAAGCATGTCTGTTGTAGCCATGACTGTTGTAAGCATGTCTGTTGTTACCAGGTCTGTCTGTTGTAACCATGTCTGTTGTAACGTGGTCTGTTTCAACCATGTCTGTTGTAAGCATGTCTGTTGTAACCATGTCTGTTGTAACCAGGTCTGTTCTAAGGATGTCTGTTGTAACCATGTCTGTTGTAACAAGGTCTGTTTTAACCATTTCTGTTGTAACCATATCTGTTGTAAAGCATGTCTGTTGTAAACAGGTCTGTTTTAAGCAGGACTGTTGTAACCAGGTCTATTTTAAGCTTCTATGTTGTAACTAGGTCTGTTGTTACCAGGTCTGTCTGTTGTAACCATGTCTGTTGTAACGTGGTCTGTTGTAACCAGGTCTGTTGTAAGCATGTCTGTTGTTACCAGGTCTGTCTGTTGTTAACAGATCTGTTGTAACAAAGTCTGTTGTAACCATGTCTGTTGTAATCATGTCTGTTGTAACCAGGTCTGTTGTAACAATATATGTTGTTACCAGGTCTGTCAGTTGTAACCATGTCTGTTGTAAGCATGTCTGTTGTAGCCATGTCTGTTGTAATCATGTCTGTTGTAACCTTGTCTGTCTATTGTAACCATGTCTATCTGTTGTTACCAGGTCTGTTGTAACCATTTATGTTGTAACCAGGTCTGTCTGTTATAACCATGTCTGTTGTAAACCATGTCTCTTGTAACTATGTCTGTTGTAATCATTCATGTCTATTGTAACCATGTCTGTTGTAATCATGTCTTTTGTAACCAGGTTTGTTGTAATCATGTCTGTTGATGTCATGTCTGTTGTAAGCATATCTGTTGTCACCAGATCTGTTGTAAGCATGTCCGTTGTAACAAGGTCTGTTGTAATCATGTCTGTTGTAACCATATCTGTTGTAAACAGATCTGTTGTAACCAGGTCTGTTGTAACCAGGTCTGTCTGTTGTAACCATATCTATTGTATGTAATCATGTCTGTTGTAACCATTTCTGTTGTAACCATATCTGTTGTAAAGCTTTTCGGTTGTAAACAGGTCTGTTTTAAGCAGGACTGTTGTAACCAGGTCTGTTTTAAGCTACTATGTTGTAACCAGGTCTGTTGTAACCAGGTCTGTCTGTTGTAACCATGTCTGTTGTAAGCATGTCTGTTGTTACCAGGTCTGTCTGTTGTAATCAGATCTGTTGAAACTAAGTCTGTTGTAACAATGTGTGTTCTAACCAAGTCTGTCTGTTGTAACCATGTCTGTTGTAACCATGTCTGTTGTAAACAGATCTGTTGTAACAAAGTCTGTTGTAACCATGTCTGTTGTAATCATGTCTGTTGTAACCATGTCTGTTGTAACCATGTCTGTTGTTACTCTGTTGTAACCAGGTCTGTTGTAACCATGTCTGTTGTAACCATGTCTGTTGTAAACATGTCTGTTGTAACCATGTCTGTTGTAACCATGTCTGTTGTAAACATGTCTGTTGTAACCATGTCTGTTGTAATCATATCTGTTGTAACCTTGTCTGTCTATTGTAACCAAGTCTCTCTGTTGTAACCAGGTCTGTTGTCACCATTTATGTTGAAACCAGGTCAGTCTGTTATAACCATGTCTGTTGTTGTCATGTCTGTTGTAAGCATGTCTGTTGTAACAAGGTGTGTTGTAACCAGGTGTATCTGTTGTAACCATGTCTATTGTAACCATGTATGTTGTAACCAGGTCTATCTTTTGTAACCATGTCTGTTGTAACGAGGTCTGTTATAACCATGTCTGTTGTAAACAGATCTGTTGTAACAAAGTCTGTTGTAACCATGTCTGTTGTAATCATGTCTGTTGTAACCATGTCTGTTGTAACCATATCTGTTGTTGTAACCATGTTGTAACCCTCTCTGTTGTAACCATGTCTGTTGTCTGCATGTCTGTTGTATGTCTGTTGTAATCATGTCTGTTGTAAACAGATCTGTTGTAACCATGTCTGTTGTAACCATGTCTGTTGTAACCAAGTCTGTTGTAATCATGTCTGTTGTAACCAGGTCTGTTGTAATCATGTCTGTTGTAACGTGGTCTATTGTAAGCATTTCTGTTGTAACCAGGTCTGTTGTAACCATGTCTGTTGTAACCATTTCTGTTGTAACCAGGTCTGTTGTTACCAGGTCTGTCTGTTGTACCATGTCTGTCTTAACCGGGTCTGTCTGTTGTAACCATGTCTGTTGTAATCATGTCTGTTGTAATCATGTCTGTTGTAACCATGTCTGTTGTAATCATGTCTGTTGTATGTCTGTTGTAATCATGTCTGTTGTAACCAGGTCTGTTGTAACCATGTCTGTTGTAATCATGTCTGTTGTATGTCTGTTGTAATCATGTCTGTTGTAACCTTGTCTGTCTGTTGTAACCATGTCTGTATGTTGTAACCAGGTCTCTTGTAACCATTTATGTTGTAACCAGGTCTGTCTGTTATAACCATGTCTGTTGTAACCATGTCTGTTGTAATCATGTCTGTTGTAACCATGTCTGTTGTAATCATGTCTGTTGTAACCATGTCTGTTGTAATCATGTCTGTTGTAATCAGATCTGTTGTAAGCATGTCTGTTGTAACCAGATCCGTTGTAACCATTTATGTTGTAACTAGGTCGGTTGTAACGAGGTCTGTCTGTTGTAACCATGTCTGTTGTAATCATGTCTGTTGTAACCATATCTGTTGTAAAGCTTGTCTGTTGTAAACAGGTCTGTTTTAAGCTTCCATGTTGTAACCAGGTCTGTTGTAACCAGGTCTGTCAGTTGTAAACAGGTCTGTTGTAAACATGTCTGTTGTAACCATGTCTGTTGTAACCAGATCTGTTGTAACCATGTCTGTTGTAACCAAGTTTGTCTGTTGTAAACATGTCTGTTGTAATCATGTCTGTTGTAACCAGGTCTGTTTAAGCAAGTCTGTTGTAACCATGTCTGTTGTAACCATGTCTGTATGGTGTAACCAGGTCTCTTGAAACCATTTATGTTGTAACCAGGTCTGTCTGTTATAACCAGGTCTGTTGTAACCATGTTTGTTGTAAACATGTCTTTCTGTTGTAACCATGTCTGTTGTAACCAGGTCTATTGTAACCATGTCTGTTGTAACCATGTCTGTTGTAACCATGGTCTGTTGTAACCATGTCTCTGTTGTAACCATGGTTGTAACCATGTCTGTTGTAACCATGTCTGTTGTAACCATGTCTGTTGTAACCATGTCTGTTGTAAGTATGTCTGTTGTAACCAGGTCTGTTGTAAGTATGTCTGTTGTAACCATGTCTGTTGTAACCATTCTGTTGTAACCATGTCTGTTGTAACCAGTCTGTTGTAACATGTCTGTTGTAACCATGTCTGTTGTAACCATGTCTGTTGTAACCATGTCTGTTGTAACCATATCTGTTGTAACCATGTCTCTGTTGTAACCAGTTGTCTGTTGTGTTGTAAGCATGTCTGTTGTAACCAGGTCTGTTGTAAGCATGTCTGTTGTAACCAGGTCTGTTGTAACCATGTCTGTTGTAATCATGTCTGTTGTATGTCTGTTGTAATCATGTCTGTTGTAATCATGTCTGTTGTAACCATGTCTGTTGTAATCATGTCTGTTGTATGTCTGTTGTAACCATGTCTGTTGTAATCATGTCTGTTGTAATCATGTCTGTTGTAACCATGTCTGTTGTAATCATGTCTGTTGTATGTCTGTTGTAATCATGTCTGTTGTAACCATGTCTCTCTGTTGTAACCAGGTCTGTCTATTGTAACCATGTCTGTTTTAACCCTGTCTGTTGTAACCATGTCTGTTGTAATCATGTCTGTTGTTGTCATGTCTGTTGTAAGCATGTCTGTTGTAACAAGGTGTGTTGTAACCAGGTGTATCTGTTGTAACCATGTCTATTGTAACCATGTATGTTGTAACCAGGTCTGTCTTTTGTAACCATGTCTGTTGTAACGAGGTCTGTTATAACCATGTCTGTTGTAAACAGATCTGTTGTAACAAAGTCTGTTGTAACCATGTCTGTTGTAATCATGTCTGTTGTAACCATGTCTGTTGTAACCATATCTGTTGTTACCAGGTCTCTCTGTTGTAACCATGTCTGTTGTAAGCATGTCTGTTGTAGCCATGTCTGTTATAATCATGTCTGTTGTAACCTTGTCTGTCTGTTGTTACCAGGTCTGTCTGTTATAACCATGTCTGTTGTAGCCATGTCTGTTATAATCATGTCTGTTGTAACCTTGTCTGTCTGTTGTTACCATGTCTGTCCGTTGTAACCAGGTCTGTTTTAACCATTTATGTTGTAACCAGGTCTGTCTGTTATAACCATGTCTGTTGTAACCATGTCTGTTGTAACCATGTCTGTTGTAATCATGTCTGTTGTAACCATGTCTGTTGTAATAATGTCTTTTGTAACCAGGTTTGTTGTAATCATGTCTGTTGTTGTTATGTCTGTTGTAAGCATGTCTGTTGTCACCAGGTCTGTTGTAACCATGTCTGTTGTAAACAGATCTGTTGTAACCATGTCTGTTGTAACCAGGTCTGTTGTAAGCATGTCTGTTGTAACCAGGTCCGTTCTAAACATTTTTTTTGTGACCATCTCTGTTGTAAGCTTGTATGTTCTAAACAGGTCTGTTTTATGCAGGAATGTTGTAACAAGGTCTGTTTTCAGCTTCTATGTTGTAACCAGGCCTGTTGTAACCAGGTCTGTCTGTTGTAACCATGTCTCTTGTAACCTGGTCTGTTGGAACCTGGTCTGTTGGAAGCATGTCTGTTGTAAGCATGTCTGTTGTAACCAGGTCTGTCTGTTGTAACCATGTCTGTTATAACGTGGTCTGTTGTAACCATGTCTGCTCTAAGCATGTCTGTTGTTACCAGGTCTGTCTGTTGTAATCATGTCTGTTGTAACCAAGTCTGTTGTAACAACGTGTGTTCTAACCAGGTCTGTCTGTTGTAACCATGTCTGTTGTAACCAGGTCTGTCTTTTGTAACCATGTCTGTTCTAACCATGTCTGTTCTAACGAGGTCTGTTATAAACATGTCTGTTGTAAACAGATCTGTTGTAACAAAGTCTGTTGTAACCATGTCTGTTATAACGTGGTCTGTTGTAACCATGTCTGTTGTAAGCATGTCTGTTGTAGCCATGTCTGTGTAATCATGTCTGTTGTAACCTTGTCTGTCAGTTGTAACCAAGTCTGTCTGTTGTAACCAGGTCTGTTGTCACCATTTATGTTGTAACCAGGTCAGTCTGTTATAACCATGTCTGTTGTAACCATGTATGTTGAAATCATATCTTTTGTAACCAGGTTTGTTGTAATCATGTCTGTTTGAACCATGTCTGTTGTAATCATGTCTGTTGTTGTCATGTCTGTTATCAGCATGTCTGTTATCACCAGGTCTGTTGTAAGCATGTCTGTTGTAACCAGGTCTGGTGTAAACATGTCTGTTGTAACCAGGTCTGTTGTAACCAGGTATGTCTGTTGTAACCATATCTGTTGTAACCAGGTATGTCTGTTGTAACCATATCTGTTGTAATCATGTCTGTTGTAATCACGTCTGTTGTAACCAAGTCTGTTGTAAGCATATCTGTTGTAACCAGGTCCGTTGTAACCATTTTTTTGCAACCATCTCTGTTGTAAGCTTGTATGTTGTAACCAGGTCTGTCTGTTGTAACCATGTCTGTTGTAACGTGGTCTGTTGTAACCATGTCTGTTCTAAGCATATCTGTTGTAACCAGGTCTGGTGTAAACATGTCTGTTGTAACCAGGTCTGTTGTAACCAGGTATGTCTGTTGTAACCATATCTGTTGTAACCAGGTATGTCTGTTGTAACCATGTCTGTTGTAACCAGGTATGTCTGTTGTAACCATATCTGTTGTAACCAGGTATGTCTGTTGTAACCATATCTGTTGTAACCAGGTATGTCTGTTGTAACCAAGTCTGTTGTAAGCATGTCTGTTGTAACCAGGTCTGTTGTAACCATTTTTTTTGTAACCATCTCTGTTGTAAGCTTGTATGTTGTAACCCTGTCTGTTTTAAGCAGGACTGTTGTAACAAGGTCTGTTTTCAACTTCTATGTTGTAACCAGGTCTGTTTTCAGCTTCTATGTTGTAACCAGGTCTGTTGTAACCAGGTCTGTCTGTTGTAACCATGTCTGTTGTAACCTGGTCTGTTGGAACCTGATCTGTTGGAACCATGTCTGTTGTAAGCATGTCTGTTGTTACCAGGTCTGTCTGTTGTAATCAGTTCTGTTGTAATCATGTCTCTTGTAACCTGGTCTGTTGGAACCAAGTCTGTTGTAACCATGTCTGTTGTAACCAGGTCTGTTTTAAGTATGTCTGTTGTAACAATGTCTGTCTGTTGTAACCACGTCTTGTAACCAAGACTGTTGTAAGCTTGTCCGTTGTAACCAGGTCTGTCTATTGTAACCATGTCTGTTTTAACCCTGTCTGTTGTAAGCATGTGTGTTGTAACCAGGTCTGTTGTAACGAGGTCTGTCTGTTGTAACCATATCTGTTGTAACCTGGTTTGTCTGTTGTAACCATGTCTGTTGTAATCATGTCTGTTGTAACCATGTCTGTTGTAATCATTTCTGTTGTAACCAGGTCCGTTGTAACCAAGTCTATTGTAAGAATGCCTGTTATAACCAGGTCTGTTGTAACCATTTCTGTTGTAACCATATCTGTTGTAAAGCTTGTCTGTTGTAAACAGGTCTGTTTTAAGCAGGACTATTGTGACCAGGTCTGTTGTAACCATGTCTGTTGTAACCAAGTCTATTGTAAGCATGTCTGTCTGTTGTAACCATGTCTGTTGTAACGTGGTCTGGTGTAACCATGTCTGTTGTCAGCATGTCTGTTGTTACCAGGTCTGTCTGTTGTAACCATGTCTGTTGTAATATGGTCTGTGGTAACCATGTCTGTTGTAACGAGGTCTGTCTTTTGTAACCATGTCTGTTGTAACCATATCTGTTGTAAAGCTTGTCTGTTCTATACAGGTCTGTTTTAAGCAGGACTATTGTGACCAGGTCTGTTTTAAGCTTCTATGTTGTAACCAGGTCTGTTGTAACCAGGTCTGTCTGTTGTAACCATGTCTGTTGTAACGTGGTCTGGTGTAACCATGTCTGTTGTAAGCATGTCTGTTGTTACCAGGTCTGTCTGTTGTAATATGGTCTGTTGTAACCAAGTCTGTTGTAACAAGGTGTGTTGTAACCATGTCTGTCTTTTGTAACCAGGTCTGTCTGTTGTGACCAGGTCTGTTGTAACCATGTCTGTTGTAATCAGATCTGTTGTAACCAGGTCTGTCTGTTGTAACCATGTCTGTTGTAGCCATGTCTGTTGTAAGCTTGTATGCTGTAACCATGTCTGTTGTAATCATGTCTGTTGTAACCAAGTCTGTTGTAATCATGTTTGTTGTAACCATGTCTGTTGTCACCAGGTCTGTCTGTTGTAACCATGTCTGTTGTAAGCATGTCTGATGTTACCAGGTCTGTTTTAACCATGTCTGTTGTAAGCATAAGTGTTGTAACCAGGTCTGTTGTAACGAGGTCTGTCTGTTGTAACCATGTCTGTTGTAACCTGGTTTGTCTGTTGTAACCATGTCTGTTGTAATCATGTCTGTTGTAACCATGTCTGTTGTAATCATTTCTGTTGTAACGAGGTCTGTCTTTTGTAACCATGTCTGTTGTAAGCATGTCTGTTGTAAAGCTTGTCTGTTCTAAACAGGTCTGTTATAAGCAGGACTATTGTGACCAGGTCTGTTTTAAGCTTCTATGTTGTAACCAGGTCTGTTGTAACCAGGTCTGTCTGTTGTAACCATGTCTGTTGTAACGTGGTCTGGTGTAACCATGTCTGTTGTAAGCATGTCTGTTGTTACCAGGTCTGTCTGTTGTAATATGGTCTGTTGTAACCAAGTCTGTTGTAACAAGGTGTGTTGTAACCAAGTCAGTCTGTTGTAACCATGTCTGTGGTAACCATGTCTGTTGTAACGAGGTCTGTCTTTTGTAACCATGTCTGTTGTAACCATGTCTGTTATAACGAGGTTTGTTGTAACCAGGTCTGTCTGTTGTAACCATGTCTGTTGTAACCATGTCTGTTGTAATCATGTCTGTTGTAATCATGTCTGTTGTAACCAGGTCTGTTGTAACCATGTCTGTTGTAACCAGGTCTGTTTTAAGTATGTCTGTTGTAACAATATGTCTGTCTGTTGTAACCACGTCTTGTAACCAAGACTGTTGTAAGCTTGTCCGTTGTAACCAGGTCTGTCTATTGTAACCATGTCTGTTTTAACCCTGTCTGTTGTAAGCATGTGTGTTGTAACCAGGTCTGTTGTAACGAGGTCTGTCTGTTGTAACCATGTCTGTTGTAACCTGGTTTGTCTGTTGTAACCATGTCTGTTGTAATCATGTCTGTTGTAACCATGTCTGTTGTAATCATTTCTGTTGTAACCAGGTCCGTTGTAACCAAGTCTATTGTAAGAATGTCTGTTATAACGAGGTCTGTTGTAACCATTTCTGTTGTAACCATATCTGTTGTAAAGCTTGTCTGTTGTAAACAGGTCTGTTTTAAGCAGGACTATTGTGACCAGGTCTGTTGTAACCATGTCTGTTGTAACCAAGTCTATTGTAAGCATGTCTGTCTGTTGTAACCATGTCTGTTGTAACGTGGTCTGGTGTAACCATGTCTGTTGTCAGCATGTCTGTTGTTACCAGGTCTGTCTGTTGTAACCATGTCTGTTGTAACCATGTGTGTTGTAACCATGTCTGTTGTAATCATGTCTGTTGTAACCATATCTGTTGTAAAGCTTGTCTGTTGTAAACAGGTCTGTTTTAAGCAGGACTGTTGTAACCAGGTCTATTTTAAGCTTCTATGTTGTAACCAGGTCGGTTGTTACCAGGTTTGTTTGTTGTAACCATGTCTGTTGTAACGTGGTCTGTTGTAACCATGTCTGTTGTAAGCATGTCTGTTGTTACCAAGTCAGTCTGTTGTAACCATGTCTGTGGTAACCATGTCTGTTGTAACGAGGTCTGTCTTTTGTAACCATGTCTGTTGTAACCATGTCTGTTATAACGAGGTTTGTTGTAACCATGTCTGTTGTAATCATGTCTGTTGTAACCATGTCTGTTGTCACCAGGTCTGTCTGTTGTAACCATGTCTGTTGTAAGCATGTCTGTTGTAGCCATATCTGTTGTAACCATATCTGTATTTTGTAACCAGGTCTGTTGTAACCATTTATATTGTAACCAGGTCTGTCTGTTATAACCATGTCTGTTGTAATCATATCTGTTGTAACCATGTCTGTTGTAATCATGTCTGTTGTAAGCATTTTGTTGTAACCATGTCTGTTGTAAACAGATTTGTTGTAACCAGGTCTGTTGTAACCAGGTCTGTCTGTTGTAACCATATCTGTTGTAATCATGTCTGTTGTAACCATGCCTGTTGTAAGCATGTCTGATGTTACCAGGTCTGTTTTAACCATGACTGTTGTAAGCATATGTGTTGTAACCAGGTCTGCTGTAAGCATGTCTGATGTTACCAGGTCTGTTTTAACCATGTCTGTTGTAAGCATATGTGTTGTAACCAGGTGTGTTGTAATGAGGCCTGTCTGTTGTAACCATGTCTGTTGTAAATAGATCTGTTGTAACCAAGTCTGTTGTAACCAGGTTTGTCTGTTGTAACCATGTCTGTTGTAATCATGTCTGTTGTAACCAGGTCTGTTTAAGCATGTCTGTTGTAACCATGTCTGTTATAATCATTTCTGTTGTAACCATGTCTGTTGTAACCATGGCTGTTGTAACCATTTCTGTTGTAACCATATCTGTTGTAAAGCTTGTCTGTTGTAACCAGGTCTATTTTAAGCTTCTATGTTGTAACCGGGTCGGTTGTTACGGGGTCTGTTTCTTGCAACCATGTCTGTTGTAACGTGGTCTGTTGTAACCATGTCTGTTGTAAGCATGTCTGTTGTTACCATGTCTGTCTGTTGTAATCAGGTCTGTTGTAACCATGTCTGTTGTAACAAGGTGTGTTGTAACCAGGTCTGTCTGTTGTAAACTTGTCTGTCTGTTGTAACCATGTCTGTATGTTGTAACCAGGTCTGTTGTAACCATTTATGTTGTAACCAGGTCTGTCTGTTATAACAATGTCTGTTGTAACCATGTCTGTTGTAATCATGTCTGTTGTAAGCATGTCTGTTGTCACCAGGTCTGTTGTAAGCATGTCTGTTGTAACCATCACTGTTGTAAGCTTGTATGTTGTAACCATGTCTGTTTTCAGCTTCTATGTTGTAACCAGGTCTGTTGTAACCATGTCTGTTGTAAGTATGTCTGTTGTAACCAGGTCTGTTGTAAGTATGTCTGTTGTAACCATGGCTGTTGTAACCAGGTCTGTTGTAAGTATGTCTGTTGTAAGTATGTCTGTTGTAACCATGTCTGTTGTAACCATGTCTGTTGTAACCATGTCTGTTGTAAGTATGTCTGTTGTAACTGTTGTAACCATGTCTGTTGTAACCATCTCTGTTGTAACCATGTCTGTTATAACCATGTCTGTTGTAACCATGTCTGTTGTAACCAAGTCTGTTGTAAGTATGTCTGTTGTAACAATGTCTGTCTGTTGTAACCATGTCTTGTAACCATGTCTGTTGTAAGCTTGTCTGTTATAACCAGGTCTGTTGTAACCATGTCTGTTGTAAGTATGTCTGTTGTAAGTATGTCTGTTGTAACCATGTCTGTTGTAACCATGTCTGTTGTAACCATGTCTGTTGTAACCAGGTCTGTTGTAAGTATGTCTGTTGTAAGTATGTCTGTTGTAACCATGTCTGTTGTAACCATGTCTGTTGTAACCATGTCTGTTATAACCATGTCTGTTGTAACCATGTCTGTTGTAACCAGGTCTGTTGTAAGTATGTCTGTTGTAACAATGTCTGTCTGTTGTAACCATGTCTTGTAACCATGTCTGTTGTAAGCTTGTCTGTTATAACCAGGTCTGTTGTAACCATTTCTGTTTTAACCATGTCTGTTGTAAGCATGTGTGTTGTAACCAGGTCTGTTGTAACAAGGTCTGTCTGTTGTAACCATGTCTGTTGTAACCAGATTTGTCTGTTGTAACCATGTCTGTTGTAATGATGTCTGTTGTAACCATGTCTGTTGTAATAATTTCTGTTGTAACCATGTCTGTTGTAACCTAGTCTATTGTAAGCATGTCTGTTATAACCAGGTCTGTTGTAACCATTTCTGTTGTAACCATATCTGTTGTAAAGCTTGTCTGTTCTAAACAGGTCTATTTTAAGCAGGACTATTGTGACCAGGACTGTTTTAAGCTTCTATGTTGTAACCAGGTCTGTTGTAACCAGGTCTGTCTGTTGTAACCATGTCTGTTGTAACGTGGTCTGGTGTGACCATGTCTGTTGTAAGCATGTCTGTTGTTACCAGGTCTGTTGTAACAAGGTGTGTTGTAACCAAGTCAGTCTGTTGTAACCATGTCTGTGGTAACCATGTCTGTTGTAACGAGGTCTATCTTTTGTAACCATATCTGTTGTAACCATGTCTGTTGTAACGAGGTATGTTGTAACCATGTCTGTTGTAAACAGATCTGTTGTAATCATGTCTGTTGTAACCATGTCTGTTGTTACCAGGTCTGTCTGTTGTAACCATGTCTGTTGTAAGCATGTCTGTTGTAGCCATGTCTGTTGTAATCATGTCTGTTGTAACCATATCTGTATGTTGTAACCAGGTCTGTTGTAACCAGGTTTGTCTGTTGTAACCAGGTCTGTCTGTTATAACCATGTCTGTTGTAACCATGTTTGTTGTAATCATATCTGTTGTAACCATGTCTGTTGTAACGAGGTATGTTGTAACCATGTCTGTTGTAATCATGTCTGTTGTAACCATGTCTGTTGTTACCAGGTCTGTCTGTTGTAACCATGTCTGTTGTAAGCATGTATGTTGTAGCCATGTCTGTTGTAATCATGTCTGTTGTAACCATATCTGTATGTTGTAACCATGTCTGTTGTAACCAGGTTTGTCTGTTGTAACCAGGTCTGTCTGTTATAACCATGTCTGTTGTAACCATGTCTGTTGTAATCATATCTGTTGTAACCATGTCTGTTGTAATCATGTCTGTTGTAAGTATTTCTGTTGTCACCAGGTCTGTTGTAAGCATGTTTGTTGTAATTAGGTCTATTGTAAACATGTCTGTTGTAACCATGTCTGTTGTAAACAGATCTGTTGTAACCAGGTCTGTTGTAACCAGGTCTGTCTGTTGTAACCAAGTCTGTTGTAACCAGGTTTGTCTGTTGTAACCATGTCTGTTGTTACCATGTCTGTTGTAAACATGTCTGTTGTAACCATGTCTGTTGTAACCATGTCTGTTGTAATCATGTCTGTTGTAATCATGTCTGTTGTAACCATGTCTGTTGTAAACAAATCTGTTGTAACCAGGTCTGTTGTAACCAGGTCTGTCTGTTGTAACCATATCTTTTGTAATCATGTCTGTTGTAACCATGTCTGTTGTAACCATGTCTGTTGTAATCTGTTGTAAGCATGTCTGTTGTAACCAGGTCTATTGTAAACATGTCTGTTGTAACCATGTCTGTTGTAAACAAATCTGTTGTAACCAGGTCTGTTGTAACCAGGTCTGTCTGTTGTAACCATGTCTGTTGTAAACAGATCTGTTGTAACCAAGTCTGTTGTAACCAGATCTGTTGTAACCAGGTCTGTTGTAACCAGGTCTGTCTGTTGTAACCATGTCTGTTCTAATCATTTCTGTTGTAACCATGTCTGTTGTAACCATCGCCGTTGTAGCCATGGCTGTTGTAACCAGGTCTGTTCTAAGGATGTCTGTTGTAACCATGTCTGTTGTAACCAGGTTTGTTTGTTGTAACCATGTCTGTTGTAACGTGGTCTGTTGTAACCATGTCTGTTGTAAGCATGTCTGTTGTTACCAGGTCTGTCTGTTGTAATCAGGTCTGCTGTAACCATTTCTGTTGTAACAAGGTGTGTTGTAACCAGGTCTGTCTGTTGTAACCAAGTCTGTTGTAACCAGGTTTGTAAACATGTCTGTTGTAACCATGTCTGTTGTAACCATGTCTGTTGTAAACATGTCTGTTGTAACCATGTCTGTTGTAATCATGTCTGTTGTAACCATGTCTGTTGTAAACATGTCTGTTGTAACCATGTCTGTTGTAAACATGTCTGTTGTAACCATGTCTGTTGTAAAGAGATCTGTTGTAATCATGTCTGTTGTAACCATGTCTGTTGTAACCATGTCTGTTGTAATCATGTCTGTTGTAATCATGTCTGTTGTAACCAACCATATCTGTTGTAACCATGTCTGTTGTAACGAGGTATGTTGTAACCATGTCTGTTGTAAACAGATCTGTTGTAATCAGGTCTGTTGTAACCATGTGTGTTGTAATCATGTCTGTTGTAACCATGTCTGTTGTTACCAGGTCTGTCTGTTGTAACCATGTCTGTTGTAAGCATGTCTGTTGTAACCATGTCTGTTGTAACCATGTCTGTTGTAAGCTTATCTGTTGTAAGCATGTATGTTGTTAGCCTGTCTGTTGTAACCATGTCTGTTGTAACCAGGTCTATTGTAACCATGTCTGTTGTAACCATGTCTGTTGTATCTAGGTCTGCTGTAATCATGTTTGTTGTAACCATGTCTGTTGTAACCATGTCTGTTGTAAGCATGTATGTTGTTAGCCTGTCTGTTGTAACCATGTCTGTTGTATCTAGGTCTGTCTCCATGTCATGTCTGTTGTAACCAGGTGTGTTGTAACCATGTCTGTTGTAACCAGGTCTGTCTGTTGTAACCAGGTCTGTTGTAACCATGTCTGTTGTAACCAGGTCTGTCTGTTATAACCATGTCTGTTGTAACCATGTCTGTTGTAACCATTTCTGTTGTAACCAGGTCTGTTGTAACCATTTCTGTTGTAACCATCTCTGTTGTAAAGCCTGTCTGTTGTAACCATGTCTGTTGTAACCATGTCTGTTGTAAGCTTGTCTGTTGTAACCATGTCTGTCTGTTGTGACCATGCCTGTTGTAACCAGGTCTGTTATAACCAGGTCTGTTGTAACCATGTTTGTTGTAAACATGTCTTTCTGTTGTAACCATGTCTGTTGTAATCATGTCTGTTGTAACCATGTCTGTTGTAAACATGTCTGTTGTAACCATGTCTGTTGTAATCATGTCTGTTGTAACCATGTCTGTTGTAATCATGTCTGTTGTAACCATGTCTGTTGTTGTAACCATGTCTGTTAACCATGTTTGTAACCATGTCTGTTGTAACCATGTCTGTCTGTTGTTGAACCATGTCCTGTTGTAACCATGTCTGTTGTAAACAAATCTGTTGTAACCATGTCTGTTGTAACCAGGTCTGTTGTAAGCATGTCTGTTGTAACCAGGTCTATTGTAAACATGTCTGTTGTAACCATGTCTGTTGTAACCATGTCTGTTGTATCTAGGTCTGCTGTAAGCATGTATGTTGTTAGCCTGTCTGTTGTAACCATGTCTGTTGTAGGCATGTCTGTTGTAAGCTTGTATGTTGTAACCATGTCTGTTGTAAGCTTGTATGTTGTAACCATGTTTGTTGTAATCATGTATGTTGTAACCATGTCTGTTGTAAGCTTGTATGTTGTAACCATGTTTGTTGTAATCATGTATGTTGTAACCATGTCTGTTGTAATCATGTCAGTTGTAACCATGTCTGTTGTAATCATGTCTGTTGTAACCATGTCTGTTGTAACCATGTCTGTTGTAACCATGTCTGTTGTAACGAGGTCTGTTCTAACCATGTTTGTTGTAAACAGATCTGTTGAAACCATGTTTGTTGTAACCATGTCTGTTGTAATAATGTCTGTTGTGACCATGTCTGTTGTAACCATGTCTGTTGTAACCATGTCTGTTGTAATCATGTCTGTTGTAACCAAGTCTGTTGTAATCATGTTTGTTGTAACCAGGTCTGTTGTAACCAGTTGTGTTGTAACCAGGTCTGTTTGTTGTAACCATGTCTGTCTGTTGTAACCAGGTCTGTTGTAACCATGTCTGTTGTAACCAGGTCTGTTGTAACCATGTCTGTTGTAACCAGGTCTGTTTTAACCATGTCTGCTGTAACCAGATCTGTCTGTTATAACCAGGTCTGTTGTAACCATGTCTGTCTGTTATAACCAGGTCTGTTGTAACCAGGTCTCTCTGTTATAACCAGGTCTGTTATAACCAGGTCTGTTGTAATCAAGCCGTACTTACCACTTTTCACGATGATATATCGACTTTGAGTAGAAGAATTCAGACAGTCGGTCACGCCTTCCGTATAAAGGCTACAGCAAAAGAAACGTTCATACCAAAAAAGTGGAGCAAAAGTTAAAAGTGTGTTTAGTGTTTTGTACAAGAGGGATTTCTCCCAAATTGAATGTTTCTTCCGTGACCAAATCTCATTGTTTCTTAATTATTCAAATTCTGAGTATTTGTTGGACGTTTTTTGCAGAAAGAATATTTCTTTGAATATTGGATACGCTAAAAATAGTTTGGTGGTAAGGTCGTCGGAACAAACATTAAAACTGTAAGGAACTATGTCCAAGTCGTATCCGTTATATATTACGGGGTTCTGTAGACAATTTCACATGTCCATTTAATATCCGAGTAACTTTCTGCAGACATACTGTAGAGGAATATCTCGGGTCTTACCATCGTATTGATATAAATTTCCTGTCGGAATCGACCAGAAGCACCCAGAGAGATGTCACGTGACAGACCGTGAGTATTTCCATAACTCTTACTGGATTCCGATTTTGTTTAGAGTATCCCGGTTTTTCAAAATAAACTTTAAAATAAAAGCAACACCAGCTATCTACACTGTAGGTGACATTACGCCTCCCATGTTTAGAGGAAAAACTCAATTTTCTATTGCACATTTCCGGCCTTCAGATTGAGGCTGTATGGTCTTTAATGTATGAAGATATTTTTATTGACTTGAAACAGATGCACGGCTTTTGGCTTCGATCCATGGTTGTGTAAATCATCTTTGCACATGAAATAAAACTATGCAGGTTGTATTTAACGGCTGAAGATGTAGGAGGTGCGTGTGTTCCGATCGATGATTTGATACGTGTACAATAATCAACCGACACCACAACAAACGTTAACCATCGTCTCTTAAAGTGGGTTTGTACCATCGAAGTAGTCTTAATCAACTTGGTACAATTGTAATAAAACTGAATGTATGACGTATTCCATCACTGGACATTGTTAATCTGACGTCCTCCCGTGGCTGTGATATTGACTGTCTGATGTCCTCCCGTGGTTGTGATATTGACTGTCTGACGTCCTCCCGTGGCTGTGATATTGACTGTCTGACGTCCTCCCGTGGCTGTGATATTGACTGTCTGACGTCCTCCCGTGGTTGTGATATTGACTGTCTGACGTCCTCCCGTGGCTGTGATATTGACTGTCTGACGTCCTCCCGTGGCTGTGATATTGACTGTCTGACATCCTCCCGTGGTTGTAATACTGACTGTCTGACGTCCTCCCGTGGCTGTGATATTGACTGTCTGACGTCCTCCCGTGGCTGTGATATTGACTGTCTGACCTCCTCCCGTGGCTGTGATATTGACTGTCTGACGTCCTCCCGTGGTTGTGATAATGACTGTCTGACGTCCTCCCGTGGCTGTGATATTGACTGTCTGACGTCCTCCCGTGGCTTTGATATTGACTGTCTTACGTCCCCTAGTGACTGATATTGACTGTCTGACGTCCTCTATTAACTATGAAATTGACTGTCTGACTTCCTGTCGTGGCTTTTATATTGACTGTCTGACGTCTTCACGTGGCTGTGATATTGACTGTCTGACTTCCTCTAGTGGCTGTGATATTGACTGTCTGGCGTCCTCTCGTGGCTTTGATACTGACTGGCGTTATCTCGTGGCTGTGATATTGACTGTCTGACGTCCTCTCGTGGCTGTGATATTGACTGTCTGACGTCATCTCGTGGCTGTGATATTGGCTGTCTGACTTCCTCTCGTGGCTGTGATATTGACGGTCTGACGTCCTCCCGTGGCTTTGATATTGACTGTCTTACGTCCCCTAGTGACTGATATTGACTGTCTGACGTCCTCTATTAACTATGAAATTGACTGTCTGACTTCCTGTCGTGGCTTTTATATTGACTGTCTGACGTCTTCACGTGGCTGTGATATTGACTGTCTGACTTCCTCTCGTGGCTGTGATATTGACTGTCTGGCGTCCTCTCGTGGCTTTGATACTGACTGTCTGGCGTTATCTCGTGGCTGTGATATTGACTGTCTGACGTCATCTCGTGGCTGTGATATTGGCTGTCTGACTTCCTCTCGTGGCTGTGATATTAACTGTCTGACGTCCTCCCGTGGCTGTGATATTGACTGTCTGACGTCCTCCCATGGCTGTGATATTGACTGTCTGACGTCCTCCCGTGGTTGTGATATTGACTGTCTGACGTCCTCCCGTGGCTGCGATATTGACTGTCTGACGTCCTCCCGTGGTTGTGATATTGACTGTCTGACGTCCTCCCGTGGCTGTGATATTGACTGTCTGACGTCCTCCCGTGGTTGTGATATTGACTGTCTGACGTCCTCCCGTGGCTGTGATATTGACTGTCTGACCTCCTCCCGTGGCTGTGATATTGACTGTCTGACGTCCTCCCGTGACTGTGATTTTGACTGTCTGACGTCCTCCCGTGGCTGTGATATTGACTGTCTGACGTCCTCCCGTGGCTGTGATATTGACTGTCTGACGTCCTCCCGTGACTGTGATTTTGACTGTCTGACGTCCTCCCGTGGCTGTGATATTGACTGTCTGACGTCCTCCCGTGGCTGTGATATTGACTGTCTGACGTCCTCCCGTGGTTGTAATATTGACTGTCTGACGTCCTCCCGTGGCTGTGATATTGACTGTCTGACGTCCTCCCGTGGCTGTGATATTGACTGTCACATCTTTTATTGGCTGTTATATTGAATATCTCACGTCCTTCTCGTGGCTGTAATATTGACTGTCTGATGTCATCTCTTGGCTGTGATATTGACTGTCTGACGTCGTCTCGTGGCAGTGATATTTACTGTTTGACGTCCTCTCGTGGCTTTGATATTGACTGTCTGACGTCATCTCGTGAGTGTAATATTGACTGTTTGACGTCCTCTCGTGGCTTTGATATTGACTGTCTGACGTCATCTCGTGAGCGTAATATTGATTGTCTGACGTCATCTCGTGGCTTTGATATTGACTGTCTGACGTCATCTCGTGAGCGTAATATTGATTGTCTGACGTCATCTCGCGGCTGTAATATTGACTGTCTGACATCATCTCGTGGCTTTGATATTGACTGTGTGGCGTCATCTCGTGGCTGTGATATCGACTGTCTGACGTCCCCTAGTGACTGTGATACTGACTGTCTGACGTCCCCATAGTGGATGTGTAATTGACTGTCTGACTTCCTCTCGTGACTGTGATACTGACTGTTTGACTTCCCCAAGTGGATGTGATACTGTCTGTCTGACGTCCCCTAGTGGATGTGATACTCTCTGTCTGACGTCCCCAAGTGGATGTGATACTGTCTGTCTGACTTCCCCTAGTGGATGTGATACTGTCTGTCTGACGTCCCCTAGTGGATGTGATACTGACTGTTTGACTTCCCCAAGTGGATGTGATACTGTCTGTCTGACTTCCCCTAGTGGATGTTATACTGTCTGTCTGACGTCCCCAAGTTGATGTGATACTGTCTGTCTGACGTCCCCTAGTGGATGTGATACTGTCTGTCTGACGTCCCCTAGTGGATGTTATAATGTCTGTCTAACGTCCCCTAGTGGATGTGATACTGTCTGTCTGACGTCCCCTAGTGGATGTGATACTGTCTGTCTAATGTCCCCTAGTGGATGTTATACTGTCTGTCTGACGTCCCCTAGTGGCTATGTTATTGACTGTTTGGTGTCCTGTATTAATACTTTTATCGATATACAAATCGTGTCGGTAACGATTAGTGATTGTATGGTGGTGTATGTCTGTATTCTCATTTCAAGGTTCTCGCAGTGTTTGCATAAAATCTCAGTTAATAGTTGTTGCTACTTATTTGTATGCATTTTAATATGTTTCTTTATTTTAAATAGTTTAGCGCCTGCTTTTTTCGTTGTACGGAAATAATTTTACTGCAAATAATACTGTCCTTCCATTGCAGAAATCTGTGGCAACTGAACCCGAAATGTAAGATCGGGATATCATTTCAACAGTATTAATTTACACAATGCATAACAACAATGACTATTTAAGTTCATTTTGCATGTTGTATTAAAATACAGCTGTGTCTGCCGAGATGTCGGTAAACTAGCCATGTTGGCATTCCATAGGGCTGAGATCATCCCTGCAACACTGAGTACACACGACTGTACCTATATGTTTACCTACATTGTACCTACACACATATATATATACCGATATTACTGTACAGTCTAGAACTACATCATGCTGTATAACCAGTCACTGAGTGACACAGACAAATCCCTATATAAATGTCAAAAGTTTTATTTCTGATATGTTCATAATTAAAGCGAACGTTTAACTTCAGCACTGCTATGTGGTGGGTAGGGCTAGAACATCATTCAAGGACCTCTGTTTACATATATATATGTATATATATATATCAGAATTTTTTTAACTCTTTATATTGTTATTTGGTTCGGTTTATGAGTATGAAATGAGTATTTCAACAAAATGACAAATCCCAAATATTGTCAATATCAGGTTATCGTTCTGAGTAGATGACAACAATTAATTCCCCACCCATTCACAAAACGTGTTAGTCTACCTTGCTGTATTACAACTAACGCATCCTTTAGGTCAGATCAAAAACCTGTTTGTAAACTACAAACGATCTGAATGTAGGTCATTGAAGATTAAACGTTGTTAGACTTTAAAATTGTTACAAGTCTACATTTTGTACAGCCCACCGTCAAATCAAACCAGACTGAAACCTTACTGTCTGTAGAACATGTGAATCGAGCCTGACAATTCCATCACATCTCCACATCGCTTTACTCAGTAAAGCGGCTTATCAAAGTCTGTTAGATTTACGTATTCTTCTTCAAGTCGGCTTATGTATTCCTTACGAGGAGACTTTTGGAAAATTATCCTTTCCGCATCCGAAGTAATATTTCCATATAATTTTATTGAATGGTGGCCTTGTTACTTCCGCTTTGGCAAGGAAACAGCAGACAACAGGAAGTGTACAAATGCTTACAACTCTTCAAACCTAAACTTACGGTATTGACAGTTCGAGAGCCAGTTTTCATGAGGATTCTTTGTTGATAAGGACCAGATAAGAGAATTTCCGAATGTTATACTAGAGTGCATAAATTTTGAAGTTTTTTAGAAGATGGCTCGCAAAATTTCAAATTTTGAATAGGGCTCACAGAGTTTTGTGCTTGATGGATGTTAGCGGAGTCACGAATTTTGAAAAGAGCTCGTGGGGTTATGAGATTTCGGAAGAATGCTCGTGGAGTTATGAGTTTTGAAAAGCGTTCGCGAAGTTAGGATTGTATTTACCAGAGTATTATGTTAGAGCCATATAGAATGATTCGCCTAAGACGAGGCGATCACAGAACCGTTTCGGTACTTTGTTCTCGGCTTCTGTTTCTCAAACTCCCGTTAACTCATTCTATAAAGCAAGTTAGGACTGGAGTTGAAGATGTTTCCTATGGGAAATCCGAAGAAATTTCCTAACGTTAATTAACGTTAGCCTTACTGGTATCAAGTGTAACGTAGTACACCGTCTTCTTATAATCATCACAGCTGTCGCGTGATTTCCTTCTGGCTTTCCAACGCCAATAATTGAGTACCTTTACATGCAAGACGCACCTGCTACAGTTAAGACACTGCCATCTGTTTACATCCTGGTGTGGAAATACACGTGCGTCGTTAGCCCTGTATAAATAATTGCTATGGTTTCGAGCGGGATCGATGGTGGTAAGTCTTTATTAGAGACAGCTGTGGTATCCTAGTTATCACATATCGAACTGTTCCGTGTGTGATTCTATGCTCATCTGTAAATGCCAAGGTCTACATCACATAAATGATTAAGTCTGTACATAGGCTCTTGTTTGGGAACAAATGATACCGCATTGAAAAACAGATCGACATGCTTTCTCAACAATGTCATTATCAAATCAATATATAACTTAGATAAACAATGTAGGTAATTATATAAACAATGTAGGTAATTGTATAAACAATGTAGGTAATTATATAAACAACATAGGTAACTCTACGAAGACGATATACATTTGCAGTAACGTGAAACCATCATGTCTATCACCTGCGATGCCATCTTGTGTAATCTCGCTATCAGCTCCTTAGTTTTCTTCTACAAGCTCGTTCCCCATTCCCTTAACACTTATAATAAATATCCAGTCTTATTTCTTCCTCATGGATTCAATATTCTAGAGAGAGGGTCAGTTTACATCGCCGACAATAGTTCGGGAGTACTACAGTAATCTAGCAACAGGAACTTGTCCCACAAGTTTATTTTGTTCAGTGTTGGCAGACAAAAGGAAAGTTGACAAACTGGAATTCAAGTCTACAATAGTTACAGGTGTTTGGGATTTAAATGACAGGTTTTTATAACTTTAGTGAAAGTATCTGATAATTACGTAAATCTAACACCAGAACAACCAATACCAAAGATCAGATAAATCATGCAGCGTGACCACGGCAGAACTACCCTTAGTTGACCCCAGTCAACCGTTGGTTGATACACGTGGTGCTGACCTTATATTGGTTGGACGGATTACATTTGTATGATTACCCAAGACTGGTCACTCAATGACCGGAGGGTGTGTACTGATATAGCTACTTATCTGGTGTGGATTAGCTGACAATGTCCGGCAGTACTTATAACCTGACATTTCTAGCCTCCCAGGAAGGACAGCACTATGTGACTCAACAGTTAAAACCATCAAAATACAGACCTTGGTATTGCTGTTTGAAATAAATTGACACTTTAACTAAAAAGGTTTCGACTTTTGACATACATGAAACATTCAGAGAATGCACTCCACTATATACAGCTGGTTTACCACAAGACCAGGCCTGGTGGAGGAGACAAATATTGCCCAACAGATCTATAGACTATGTTCTACAATGCAAAAGTTCCGCACATTCCTTATGATAATTGTACGGGCTAAACAGTGAGTCTTTCTTTTGAAAGGCAACACACAGAGTTTATTTTAGCTCAGTCGTTCTCGATTTTTACGAACCACTGTATGATTAGATATCGACTTTCTCGCTACCACTATCATTGCTCCCTGCAGGTGATCTAGCTACCTGAAGCCGAAACAAAATTCGCCAAGGTTTCGAGATAACAGAAGAAACATTTAAGTCTACAATTCCTAGAGTATTAGATTTCTGTCTCTATTTTTTTTATCTCGAATTCCATACACCAGAGTGTACATTCATTTTCAATTCTTCCGTGACAC
Source organism: Ylistrum balloti (assembly GCF_031769215.1). NCBI lineage: Eukaryota > Metazoa > Mollusca > Bivalvia > Pectinida > Pectinidae > Ylistrum > Ylistrum balloti. Next base: position 91,676 of record NW_026782804.1, on the reverse strand, counting down.
GATAGTAACGGACAGCAAAATAAGTACCCGGATTCACTTGCAATGCAGCATGTCTCGTCAACCACGTCAGTTTGAATTGAATTCCAGGTGCAGAAAACTTGACGTTATAACCAGCCTTTTTTCAAATGAAATGTTCCGCCTGAAGATAGAAGCAAAGGTATCTCTCGTTTATCAAAGTATAAACTTTTGTATTGATATACAGCTTCTCTAAGTTTATTTTGGTATCCAAAGTAGATACGGTTTCCGTACACCGATTAGCAACATAAAATCTGTCCTGATCCATCAGGCCCACTTTTACAGCAGTCATTCATCAACTGGTCCACCTTCTGTATATTGTGAATATCACCTGGCCACCGTCTGTATATTGTGAATATCACCTGACCCACCTTCTGTATATTGTGAATATCACCTGGCCACCTTCTGTATGTTGTGAATATCACCCGGCCACCTTCTGTATATTGTGAATGTCACCTGGCCACCTTCTGTATGTTGTGAATATCACCCGGCCACCTTCTGTATATTGTGAATTTCACCTGACCCATCTTCTGTATATTGTAAATTTCACCTGGCCCACCTTCTGTATATTGTGAATGTCACCTGACCCACCTTCTGCATATTGTGAATGTCACCTGACCCACCTTCTGCATATTGTGAATTTCACCTGGCCACCTTCTGTATGTTGTGAATATCACCTGACCCATCTTCTGTATATTGTAAATTTCATCTGGCCCACCTTCTGTATATTGTGAATGTCACCTGACCCACCTTCTGCATATTGTGAATGTCACCTGACCCACCTTCTGCATATTGTGAATATCACCTGGCCACCTTCTGTATATTGTGAATTTCACCTGGCCACCTTCTGTATGTTGTGAATATCACCTGACCCATCTTCTGTATATTGTAAATATCACCTGACCCACCTTCTGCATATTGTGAATATCACCTGGCCACCTTCTGTATGTTGTGAATATCACCTGACCCATCTTCTGTATATTGTAAATATCACCCGGCCACCGTCTGTATATTGTGAATGTCACCTGACCCACCTTCTGCATATTGTGAATGTCACCTGACCCACCTTCTGCATATTGTGAATATCACCTGGCCACCTTCTGTATATTGTGAATTTCACCTGGCCACCTTCTGTATGTTGTGAATATCACCTGACCCATCTTCTGTATATTGTAAATATCACCTGACCCACCTTCTGCATATTGTGAATATCACCTGGCCACCTTCTGTATGTTGTGAATATCACCTGACCCATCTTCTGTATATTGTAAATATCACCTGGCCACCTTCTGTATGTTGTGAATATCACCTGGCCACCTTCTGTATGTTGCGAATATCACCTGACCCATCTTCTGTATATTGTAAATATCACCTGGCCACCGTCTGTATATTGTGAATGTCACGTGACCCACCTTCTGCATATTGTGAATGTCACCTGACCCATCTTCTGTATGTTGTGAATTTCACCTGACCCACCTTCTGTATGTTGTGAATTTCACCTGACCCATCTTCTGTATATTGTGAATTTCACTGACACGATATGACACAAACTCATGAAAAGTAGTGTTTAACTGACACGATATGGCACAAATTGATGAAAAATAGTGTAAACTGACACGATATGGCACCAATTGATGAAAAAGTAGTGTAAACTGACACGATATGGCTAAAACTAATGAAAAAATAGCGCACACTGACACGATATGACAGAATCTGATGATAAAATAGTGCACACTGACACGATATGGCAGAAACACATGAAAAAGTAGTGCACCCTGACACGATATGGCAGAAACTGATGATAAAATAGTGCACACTGACCACTGTATGGCACAAACCGATGATAAAGGACATAATGACTGATGTCCGATTTAATCCAGAAAGAGTCACATTCTCTCGCGATTTTTTGTGTAATTGAAAACTGTGATCAGAAGGAGAGGGGTAGGGGTGGGTGTTGGGGGTCGACAATACTGCCCTGACATTTTGATAACAAATACTGCCACAACCAGTAGCCGTGCATAAGGTGTCAAACCAGTAATGGAATGGAGGTTCGTTTTGTTGGTGCCGGAGACGTCTTGGCAGGGGAAGATATCAGATGTAGGAAAGGTTATTGTGTGATTTACTCGTCTGTGTTATTGTCCTAACGGGCATCAATCATGTCTAACGACTCCGGAATTACTTGTACTGTCCCAATATCCTGTATCTTGTGAAAATGTGTTGAGCACGCTAGTATCAAGACTGATAACGATGTCGGCAAAAGTCGGACCAAGTCGGAATGCGTTGTTAGGTGTCTGCTGTAAGAACAGTTACGGATAATTATTCTGTCATTGAGGCGGAATGTAGTTAGAGACCTAAGTGTCCGATGTACAACGAATGACATTAATAACTATATACTGTACCTTACGTCAGAAGGGTTCCGAACTACACAACCAAAACGAGATTTAGCTTTAAGATAACAATTAAAAAAAAGTATACAAGCTGTAACATCGACGAATTTAATAGTGTCTCGAAAATGGCCGATCATCAAGAGGCAACAGACCCGATTTATTTCGTACAAAACATGTCGGATTCCTTCGTTTCACCTTAACAGTCAAATGACTTTCACACTTTATACGCTGTGTAACATTGTTTGGGGGGGGGATGTTAACTTATTTACGGCACCATCTGCAGAAATTTTCTAAGGACGAATTTTGGCTAATAAGGTGTCTGATGTAGGGTACCATACCAATCTCTACCAGAGTTGTCGTTCCTTAGTCACAATACATGTAATATAGGGTACCATACCAATCTCTACCAGAGTTGTCGTTCCTTACAGTCACAATACATGTAATGTAGTGTACCATATCAATCTCTACCAGAGTTGTCGTTCCTTACAGTCATAATACACATGTCATATATTGTTCCGCAATGCACTCTGGGTGAAATTGAAAACTGACCAGAAATGTGGCAGATCACACTGGAGTTGACCTACATGACGTCATCTTAAAGATTAAAACATTGAGATGTTTTCAGTAACTTCCGGTTGGCTTTCACAGACTCTAAAGCAGTTTAAATGTATATATTGCCATTATGGACTTTTTCAATCCTTAGAATATTGAATGGTTCATCCATATTTGCATTAATGAATATGCCAAAATGTTAGCCCTACTACTTCAGACACATATCACACGGGTAAGTGAACGAGGTTGTTGTCTTGTAGTTCCCTAAATACCCACTTCAAGGATTAGACTTCCAAGTTCAAAATAGGGAAGTGAGTGGAAACAGCTAAGAAACATTAAATTTACAATGTGTTATTGCCTTTTCATGACTGTAGGTTGTATCCGACATTGACCAGGTGTTTAAATCCCCCTGTATATCTGAATGTGTATGTCATCCATTGATGGACCGCGAGTCGCCCGCCAACTCTTGGTGAACTGTTCACCGACCTGACCACCCCTATCACTTAGCTGAAGATATATATACTCTATTTACAGGTCACGAAAACGATAATAGTTACTATCTGTACTTATCATTAGCTAGACTTGCTCTGCTCCATTAGTTTTTGATACGTTGTCGGTGTAATGATAAAAATTATCGCTTTGAGTGACAGGAAGATCAACAACCAAACACGAACAAATACACAATAATGATTCTTTATCAGACTAAAATTTATTATAATGCATCGTATTTAAAGGGTCCATATTAAATATAAATATAATCAAATATTTGCTCTTTTTAAATATTACAAACATTAAAATATGTAGACCATTGCGTCACTTTCGCCTCAAAATCGGCGTATTTATACCTAACTACCAGGAGGAAAAGACGATTTTATGGAAATCATCTTGATAATGACGTAAGGATGTCAGCCATGGCAGATGAGAGCGGGAAATTCAAGCCTACTTAGACAAAAGTTGTACAAGGAAGCATTCCACCGTACAACACAGACGACAGTTAGTAATATACAAGTCTTACCGACTGCTGTGTCCATCTAAAACCACACATCCAAGTTACCAAGCTGCGGAATAACAAACAGTACCACAACTGTTCTTAACTTCCAAATCTTAATTCCAGAATAAAGAAAGCATTTTCTTAAAACTGACCATCACTTTCACTTTGTTATGAAACCTGGGCATCTATATTCCATTCCGTATGACGTCATTTAACACCACTAATACGTATTCGAAATGATGCATAGCAATATTCCTCCGGTTCACTTGGGTATTTCAGTTCCATTACAAATATATTTTCGTGATTAAGATTGTCACAATGTTGACGTAATTCCAAAAGCACAAATGCAGTTCTTATAGCACATAATATATTGACATCTCTCGTAAAATACAAGAGTATCCTCTCCGCCCAGATTAATCGTTGTGGAAAGAACACTTGCTTGTTTTGAATACTACGTCTGAAAAGCATCGCTGTGACATTGATCTTCGCCTTGTTTTTGATTCGCAAGCAGCCACTGTAACGTGCAGCCACATCTCAGCATATGCTCACACAAAGCACCGTTTCATTGGCAACATTGAAGATTTCATTTCTGTTCCCTCTGCACGGTTACACTGTAGTCTCTGAAAATAACAAGACAGGTCATGTTATAGAGAAATGCAATGTTGTGAGAATGACATATTAATATTCATGGACTAAATACAGGTAACAATAATTACAATTATCAATTTCACCTGTCTGAACACCATGATAACAGCTATAAACTGAACCTCTATATTCTAATCAATCTCTTTACCAACCCTGAGCCATATACCACTAATTCATCAGAACAAGCTCTGTACCAAACCCGACCCCTATATATGTTATGTTACTCTGACCCATATAACAACGACCATCATTGTATCTGTAACAATCATTCCTCAAAATAAGTTTTCAACCAATCATCATCTCCTGTACTCTATACCAAACACAGTTTATAGACCGGGCTAGTCTGTTAGAAAACACACCTGCCAAGTACCTGAATGGCTGCGGTACAGAACCTTTAACAAACATAACGCAAAATACTGTGACGTCTCAACACAAAATAATAAACAGACCAGCTTCAGCTAACAATCTACGTTTATTTTCACCAGGGAATTTTCTGTCGTTACTTTGATAAAGAAATCTCCTGTCGTTACTTTGACCAGGGAATCACCTGTCGTTACTTTGACCAGGGAATCTCCTGTCGTTAATTTGACCAAGGGAATCTCCTGTCGTTACTTTGACCAAGGGAATCTCCTTTCGTTACTTTGATAAAAGAAATCTCCTGTCGTTACTTTGACCAGGGAATTCACTGTCATGACTTTGACCAGGGAATCTCCTGTAGTTACTTTGATAAGGGAATCACCTGTCGTTACTTTGACCAAGGAATCTGTCATGACTTTGACCAGGGAATTCACTGTCATGACTTTGACCAGGGAATATCCTGTCGTCACTTCGACCAGGGAGTTTCCTGTCGTGACTTTGACCAAAGAAATTCACTGACATGACTTTGACAAGGGAATCTGTCGTGACTTTGACCAGGGAATCACCTGTCGTTACTTTGATCAGGGAATTCACTGTCATGACTTTGACCAGGGAATCTGTCGTGTCTTGAACAAGGAGGCTGAAGTGACTTTGACCAGGGAATCTCCTGTGGTGACTTTGACCAGGGAATCCCTTGTTGTGACAGCAATGTGAGATGAAGTGGAGTATTTTATGAGCAGTGAAAAAAGGAGATTAGTATTACCAAATTGGATCACTGTAGATGAGACGGCTATCGCCGTGTAAACATCTGACATGGAAAAAACTTTTACATCTGACACTGTCATTTAAAACGTGATTCAGCGTTGGGGTTAACCCAGTTTGTGTTTGTTCGCAAACATTAACATTCCATGCTACGGATGGTTGGACATGTATAGCCACAAACCCAACTATTTCCGTCTACTTCAAGGGCGATTATTTCTCAAACACAAAAAAACAACGCCACCATAGGAAGTACAATAGTCTGAATACAACTTGTCCATACGTAACTCGCACATAGTATGTCCACCCAAGACAATCTTAAGAAGAAAATCTACTTGATTATTCACGTCATTAACTATTTAATAAATACAAATCTACACGAGAGAATGCTTTGTGTATGTAACATTGGTGACAATTAGATAGAATGCACACGAAAATGTTATGTTTTATATGTCATAATCTCGTTCACACGGACGCTTGAGCGTTAAGGTGTAGTGTGAAGACAACAAAGCGTCAGAGTGAATACGACTAAAAGAAATTTATAAAGCCTGGCCACTGATATTTTATTTTAGGTTCAAAATAGCTTTACCGAAGTTTTAATGAGTTTTATTCATCAAGTAAGGATATAAAACCCTGGTCCTAGACAGAATTTTAAGAACGTACCTTTTAAAAATTCGATGTTCATTTTAAAGGCCTCGTACTGTATCGAACGGAAAGTAATTAGTCATACTTACAATATTTAAGGGTGACATCTTTCATTCACCGGATGTCACATATGTGGCTTCGATATATGCGCATTGTTCGCTAATCAATGAAACAACATAACATACCAATAACATTTGCCTTTGTTATGTCTACCGCCGTCGCAAATGTTAGCAGCTAGAAGACAGTTTCTAGGAAACGGTTTTAGCCCTGGGAACACTAAATTGTATGTGACCTTTCCTGTGCCTAGTAAGAAATATCGACCAACATTTATCACCGTTAGCTCATGGAATGGTACACGTTGCTAAATGTCGTTCGAATGTGGAGGCACTAAAGTTAGATTTCATTGTTCTGTTTCCATTTCTGTTGAAGTCAGTAATTGAGAGTCTGTGTTTTATTTCCAAAATATTTACTCAAAATAAATTCCTGTCGATTACTGCAAAAAAATAAGAAATACACGACCAACGCTCTTTGTTCATCTCAGTGTCTAATTATTTCCAGTATGTAATTGACTATATGATAACAATAGTGGTTACTAAACAGATCAATGTGATAATAACTCTACTTCCTGAACTATTGGAATATTTCCCGTTACAAGCACAATAAGACAAGATACTGCCTGTAATATTAATAGTAACCACACAATTCAGTGAGCAGTCTGTCAACAGCTCGTGTACTGCTATACTGATGGCATCGGTCAGATATCAGAAATAAAAATGATGTTACTAACACAGAAACATGTCTGTGATCCTTAGAAGTGTACATACAGATAGAAAAGTCGACGTTGCTTTCCAGCCAATCGATACTGTTCTATATGGAAAACCCTATTCATCAGGGAGATAATCGGCAGTAATACCCTCGAGAGACGTGAAGCTACCGTCTTCACAGACCAGACCAAATATAATCAGGTTCACATCGGCCCTCATATCAAAACCAAACAAAATCTACAAAGCAGTGGTGGTCACCATAACCTGTAACGTTCGTCCACATATCGACAGAATTGTCAGTGTCGAAAAGTGTCTTAAAATATGATGTCAGACAGTGTTTATAAACATCTATACATGTATGATGTCAGACAGTGTTTATAAACATCTATACATGTATGATGTCAGACAGTGTTTATAAACATCTATACATGTATGATGTCAGACAGTGTTTATAAACATCCATACATGTGTGATGTCAGACAGTGTTTATAAACATCTATACATGTATGATGTCAGACAGTGTTTATAAACATCTATACATGTATGATGTCAGACAGTGTTTATAAATATCTATACATGTATGATGTCAGACAGTGTTTATAAACATCCATACATGTATGATGTCAGACAGTGTTTATAAACATCTATGCATGTATGATGTCAGATAGTGTTGATAAACATCTATACATGTATGATGTCAGACAGTGTTTATAAACATCTATACATGTATGATGTCAGACAGTGTTTATATCTATACATGTATGATGTCAGACAGTGTTTATAAACATCTATACATGTATGATGTCAGACAGTGTTTATAAACATCCATACATGTATGATGTCAGACAGTGTTTATAAACATTTATACATGTATGATGTCAGACAGTGTTTATATCTATACATGTATGATGTCAGACAATGTTTATAAATATTTATAAATGTATGATGTCAGACAGTGTTTATAAACATCCATAGATGTATGATGTCAGACAGTGTTTATAAACATCTATACATGTATGATGTCAGACAGTGTTTATATCTATACATGTATGATGTCAGACAATGTTTATAAATATTTATAAATGTATGATGTCAGACAGTGTTTATATCTATACATGTATGATGTCAGACAATGTTTATAAATATTTATAAATGTATGATGTCAGACAGTGTTTATATCTATACATGTATGATGTCAGACAATGTTTATAAATATTTATAAATGTATGATGTCAGACAGTGTTTGCTTACCAACATATTTTATCTAGGAACTTTAATCACACCGCGTGACCCAGGAACAACACAATTACATTATGTAAATGATAAATTATATGATATATTAAACAGATAAGTGATGTATCAATGTGTCCACTCCTGTCTGTTTGAAAAGTATGGATAAGTTTACGGTGACCTGGAACATTCACGTTATTGACCTTTGACCTCATTTTGTCGTATAACAACAACAATGCTATTCCGTCACCCACAGAAGGAATCAGAGAATACATCAAAATATTGTCGGAAATTCTGGGATATTGGGAATGCTAATTAATCAACTAAACTTCATTCTATTTGTTTATCTAACGCATTTCAGCGCATAACTGCACTCTAGGAAACAAACCTGTGTTTTCATCTATCTACTTTCTGACAAGATAGAAGTTTGACAGTAAGTATATTTAAACTAGTACTAACTGATACGGGGAAAATCGATGTTGTTCGTGCGTGCTGAAACAAATGCATGTCAAATCCTGTAATGGAATGTAGCGTGTCTAAGTTCCATGTAATGTGTTGATACATCACAGAGGGATAAAAACGGAACTAGAAACGATCTATACATCACACAGAGATACATATACAGGCACATATATCAAGAAATTAAGGAAGCGACAAATATATACTTTAAAGCTGATAAAAATATCTGAGAGCGAAAGCGAAAACTGCATTCACCATTACCAGCGAGGCATGTTAGAAAACTGAAATTCAAACTGTTACAAGGTGTAGAAAGGTATAGTGTATGGACCAGTGACACGTGGGTGTGGAGAGGTATAGTGTATGATCCAGTGACACGTGGGTGTGTAGAGGTATAGTGTATGGATCAGTGACACGTGGGTGTGGAGAGGTATAGTGTATGATCCAGTGACAAGTGGGTGTGTAGAGGTATAGTGTATGGACCAGTGACACGTGGGTGTGGAGAGGTATAGTGTATGGACCAGTGACACGTGGGTATGGAGAGGTATAGTGTATGGACCAGTCACACGTGGGTATGGAGAGGTATAGTGTATGGACCAGTCACACGTGGGCGTGAAGAGGTATAGTGTATGGACCAGTGACACGTGGGTGTGGAGAGGTATAGTGTATGATCGAGTGACACGTGGGTGTGGAGAGGTATATAGTGTATGGACCAGTGACACGTGGGTGTGGAGAGGTATAGTGTATGGATCAGTGACACGTGGATATGGAGAGGTATAATGTATGATCCAGTGACACGTCACGTGGGTGTGTAGAGGTATAGTGTATGGACCAGTGACACGTGGGTGTGTAGAGGTATAGTGTATTGATCAGTGACACGTGGGTGTGGAGAGGTATAGTGTATGGACCAGTGACACGTGGGTGTGTAGAGGTATAGTGTATGAGGTATAGTATAGTGTATGGACCAGTGACACGTGGGTGTGGAGAGGTATAGTGTATGGACCAGTGACACGTGGGTGTGGAGAGGTATAGTGTATGGACCAGTGACACGTGGGTGTGGAGAGGTATAGTGTATGTACCAGTGAGTGTGTGTAGGGAGAGTTTATGGCCAGTGACACGTGGGTGTGGAGAGGTATAGTGTATGGACCAGTGACACGTGGGTATGGAGAGGTATAGTGTATGGACCAGTGACACGTGGGTGTGGACAGGTATAGTGTATGCACCAGTGACACGTGGTTGTGGAGAGGTATAGTGTATGGACCAGTGACACGTGGGTATGATCCAGTGACACGTGGGATGGAGAGGTATAGTGTATGGATCCAGTGACACGTGGGTGTGACACGTGGGTGTGGAGAGGTATAGTGTATGGATCAGTGACACGTGGGTGTGTAGAGGTATAGTGTATGGATCAGTGACACGTGGGTGTGTAGAGGTATAGTGTATGGACCAGTGACACGTGGGTGTGTAGAGGTATAGTGTATGGATCAGTGACACGTGGGTGTGGAGAGGTATAGTGTATGGACCAGTGACACGTGGGTGTGGAGAGGTCTTTTGTATGTGCGAGTGTCCCTTGGGTGTGTTGAGGTCTATACTGTATGTACCAGTGACAAGTGGGTGTGGAGAGGTATAGTGTATGGACCAGTGACACGTGGGTGTGTAGAGGTATAGTGTATGGATCAGTGACACGTGGGTGTGTAGAGGTATAGTGTATGGATCAGTGACACGTGGGTGTGTAGAGGTATAGTGTATGGACCAGTGACACGTGGGTGTGTAGAGGTATAGTGTATGATCAGTGACACGTGGGTGTGTAGAGGTATAGTGTATGGATCAGTGGGTGTGTACACACGTGGGTGTGTAGAGGTATAGTGTATGATCCAGTGACACGTGGGTGTGGAGAGGTATAGTGTATGGACCAGTGACACGTGGGTGTGGAGAGGTATAGTGTATGGACCAGTGACACGTGGGTGTGGAGAGGTATAGTGTATGGACCAGTGACACGTGGGTGTGGAGAGGTATAGTGTATGGACCAGTGACACGTGGGTGTGGAGAGGTATAGTGTATGATCCAGTGACACGTGGGTATGGAGAGGTATAGTGTATGATCCAGTGACACGTGGGAGTGGAGAGGTATAGTGTATGATCCAGTGACACGTGGGTATGGAGAGGTATAGTGTATGATCCAGTGACACGTGGGAGTGGAGAGGTATAGTGTATGATCCAGTGACACGTGGGTATGGAGAGGTATAATGTATGATCCAGTGACACGTGGGTGTGGAAAGGTATAGTGTATGATCCAGTGACACGTGGTTGTGGAGAGGTATAGTGTATGGACCAGTGACACGTGGGTGTGGAGAGGTATAGTGTATGGACCAGTGACACGTGGGTGTGGAGAGGTATAGTGTATGGACCAGTGACACGTGGGTGTGGAGAGGTATAGTGTATGGACCAGTGACACGTGGGTCTGGAGAGGTATAGTGTATGGACCAGTAACACGTGGGCGTGGAGAGGTATAGTGTATGGACCAGTAACACGTGGGTGTGTAGAGGTATAGTGTATGATCCAGTGACACGTGGGTATGGAGAGGTATAGTGTATGATCCAGTGACACGTGGGAGTGGAGAGGTATAGTGTATGGACCAGTGACACGTGGGCGTGGAGAGGTATAGTGTATTGACCAGTGACACGTGGGTGTGTAGAGGTATAGTGTATGGATCAGTGACACGTGGGTGTGTAGAGGTATAGTGTATGGACCAGTGACACGTGGGTGTGTAGAGGTATAGTGTATTGATCAGTGACACGTGGGTGTGGAGAGGTATAGTGTATGGACCAGTGACACGTGGGTGTGGAGAGGTATAGTGTATGGACCAGTGACACGTGGGTGTGGAGAGGTATAGTGTATGGACCAGTGACACGTGGGTGTGTAGAGGTATAGTGTATGATCGAGTGACACGTGGGTGTGGAGAGGTATATAGTGTATGGACCAGTGACACGTGGGTGTGGAGAGGTATAGTGTATGGATCAGTGACACGTGGATGTGGAGAGGTATAATGTATGATCCAGTGACACGTGGGTGTGGAAAGGTATAGTGTATGATCCAGTGACACGTGGTTGTGGAGAGGTATAGTGTATGATCCAGTGACACGTAGGTATGGAGAGGTATAGTGTATGATCCAGTGACACGTGGGAGTGGAGAGGTATAGTGTATGGACCAGTGACACGTGGGCGTGGAGAGGTATAGTGTATGGACCAGTGACACGTGGGTGTGTAGAGGTATAGTGTATGGACCAGTGACACGTGGGAGTGGAGAGGTATAGTGAATGGACCAGTGACACGTGGGAGTGGAGAGGTATAGTGTATGGACCAGTGACACGTGGGTGTGGAGAGGTATAGTGTATGGACCAGTGACACGTGGGTGTGGAGAGGTATAGTGTATGGACCAGTGACACGTGGGTGTGTAGAGGTATAGTGTATGGACCAGTGACACGTGGGCGTGGAGAGGTATAGTGCATGGACCAGTGACACGTGGGTGTGGAGAGGTATAGTGTATGGACCAGTGACACGTGGGCGTGGAGAGGTATAGTGTATGGACCAGTGACACGTGGGTGTGGAAAGGTATAGTGTATGGACCAGTGACACGTGGGTGTGGAGAGGTATAGTGTATGGACCAGTGACATGTGAGTTTGGAGGGGTACAGTTTATGATGAAGTGTGACACGTGGATGTGGAGAGTGACAGTGCAGGTTTAAGTGTGACACGTGGGTGTGAAGGGGTACAGTATATGATGCAGTGTGACACGTGGGTGTGGCGGGTACAGTATACGATGAAGTGTGACACGTGGGTGTGGCGGGTACAGTATATGATGAAATGTGACACGTGGGTGTGGAGAGGGACAGTGCATGATGAAGTGTGACACGTGGGTGTGGAGAGGGACAATGCAGGTTGAGGTGTGACACGTAGGTGTGGAGAGGGACAGTGCAGGTTGAAGTGTGACACGTGGATGTGGAGAGGGACAGTTTATGATGAAGTGTGACACGTGGGTGTGGAGAGGGACAATGCATGATGAAGTGTGACACGTGGGTGTGGAGAGGGACAATGCAGGTTGAGGTGTGACACGTGGGTGTGGAGAGGGACAGTGCAGGTTGAAGTGTGACACGTGGATGTGGAGAGGGACAGTTTATGTTGAAGTGTGACACGTGGATGTGGAGAGTGACAGTGCAGGTTTAAGTGTGATACGTGGGTGTGGAGGGGTACAGTATATGATGAAGTGTGACACGTGTGTGTGGCGGGTACAGTATACGATGAAGTGTGACACGTGGGTGTGGCGGGTACAGTATATGATGAAGTGTGACACGTGGTTGTGGAGAGGGACAGTGCATGATGAAGTGTGACACGTGGGTGTGGAGAGGGACAATGCAGGTTGAGGTGTGACACGTGGGTGTGGAGAGGGACAGTGGAGGTTGAAGTGTGACACGTGGATGTGGAGAGGGACAGTTTATGTTGAAGTGTGACACGTTGATGTGGAGGGTACAGTATATGATGAAGTGTGACACGTGGATGTGGAGAGGGACAGTTTATGTTGAAGTGTGACACGTTGATGTGGAGGGTACAGTATATAATGAAGTGTGACACGTGGATGTGGAGAGGGACAGTGCATGATGAAGTGTGACACGTGGGTGTGGAGAGGGACAGTGTATTTTGAAGTGTGACACGTGGGTGTGGCGGGTACAGTATATGAACCACCAGCAGTTAACATATGTTGATTGTCAGTGTTTACTTCATATTACCATGAATAAGTTAGGAGTAATTACTACTGAAATTCATATCTACATCTTCATTCTTGTATGAAGAAAACATATTCATTGATATTTCATGATTATACTCACAAGATTAAAACATTTACATGACAAAGGGCGAGAAAGCATGACGTAAATCCATTGTGTTACTTGACGTCATTTACTTTCATTGACAGTTTGGTCTAAGGAAAAGTAGTTACTGCCATAATCAGCATCTTTGATAAATTCCATGTGAAGCTTTTCCAGGCTACTCATTTGATAAATCGTGGCTCAATTAGGGCTTAGGCATTTGCTTCAGTTTGATAAAATTCTACGTCTTATGACATAATACATACATATTATTGAATGAAATAATAGAGCAAAGCCAGAACGAACAATTGTATGACGTCACGGCAAAATGCAATGACGTCATGTTAATAATACTTTAGACAGAAGAAGAAAAAAATTTGACTTGTTGGAAACGAGATAAGCCGCGTGTTCATCTCAAAAACAAAACCTGGTGTTTGCATTCGGATATTTTACAGGAAGGGAAAGACAGATTTTTCTAAGTGTAAAAAAGAATGACTGTACAGGTGAAATAACAGAAGGGCATTACACTGCCGCGACAAACGTGAGAAATGTTTTACAGTCCCAATGAATCAGTCTTCCTAAATCAGTGAAGCAAAGCGAATGTAACTAGCGCTACTATCACTATATATACACAGTCATCAGTACACAGTGAGTAGAAGCACCAACACCAACTACCACCAAAAGCAGTGTGTAAAGAGGCGAGAAGAATTTGCAAAAAGTATACAAGGAATCATAAACTGTGACATCATTTTCACTTACCGACAGATGAACTGTTTACTTCGTCTGTGATAACAACATAATAACAGGAATTAATACTACTAAACATGTCGTGTATTGTCAGGACATATAAGAATAATATTCCTACACACAACTCTGTATTACATATCTTTCTTTTCTTCACTCGTTTGTTTAGGTAAACAAGAGATTCTTAAGAGATCTTGGCGTCGTATGAAGCTACATAGATTCTATTTAAGTTTGATCTACTTATTTCCACTTGTTTCAATCATAACTACTGCTGTGTTTGAAATGATTTTCCGATTGGGTTGTAGTAATGTGTTAATTAAGTGTCGTAAACAGCCGAGAATTTTAACATGATAACCGAGGCCAATCATCATTTTTCCTGTTATAAAAACTCTCAAAATGTCAAAATGAAAGATGACAGCTAGACGTAATTAGGAAACATTCTAAACATACAAAGTTTCTATGATAATTTTTACTTCTCCAGTTCCACTATAATTTTAACTTCTCCAGTTTCTAAGATAATTTTAACTTCTCCAGTTTCTAAGATAATTTTATCTTATCCAGTTCCAATATAATTTTAACTTCTCCAGTTTCTAAGATAATTTTATCTTATCCAGTTCCAATATAATTTTAACTTCTCCAGTTTCTAAGATAATTTTATCTTCTCCAGTTCCAATATAATTTAAACTTCTCGTTTCTAAGATAATTTTAACTTCTCCAGTTTCTAAGATAATTTTAACTTTTTCAGTTTCTACAATAATTTGTCCTGTGATGCTAAGGGCCTAAATTTCGAACCCTGTGAGGTGATTAAGGAAAATCCAATGTGAAAGAAAGAAAAATCAAAATCAGGTCGTGGAGGTACACACATGTAACGTAGACTATTTCACAATCATTGATTTGGGCGACTCATTATTAAAATCGACCGTAGGCTACATGTGATTTGTTTCTTCATAATAAGAGCAGACATACAGCTTCAGCACACGCCAATATGTTCGTGACATGGTTTAGGTAAAAGTCAGGGAAACCATAATCAATACATAAACAACAGTACTACTCCGCGGTAGACACCGAAATACCGACCGGGCATTACATTACAACTTTTATGGAAAATATTACATCGAACATAAATTCAAATAACAAGAAAAGACTAACATGGAAACATAATCCAAACTCAAATTCCTTAAAACAAGGGCAAAGTACGAATAACAAAAAAAAACATGAAACCCCCGAAAAAGCACAAGCAGAATAAGACCAGGTGTTCCGGAAGAGTAAGCGTCTTCTGCTTCGACGACGACTCGCGCCATATAAACCTTGGTCAATCCAAGTAAGTAATGTCACGTTCTCAACTGAAAACAAGGTATAAAACAACGGCACCAATAGGCAAACTAATTATAACCACAGTTTGCTGAAATTAATAATTTAAAATACAAGAGTTGACATAAAATTGATATTTACCTTTCCTGCTCTTAACGGGTTTCGCGGGAACTGGCGGTTTAATGGACGGCTTGAGCTTCTCCTGCTCCACAGGTGGTGCTACAGGCGCCGACTTTGTGGAAGAACTTTTCTGTTTCTTAAAATGTGAGAAAAATCCCTTCTTCGTCGGCGTAGTTGGCTTTTCTTGGTTGGATTCCTTTTTAGACAAAGATGCTGGCTTTTCTGAAGGAACCGGTTTAATATTTGTAACCTCAGGTTCACTAATTCTTACCCGCCCATTTTTCACTCTGGTTTCTTCTTCCCTACCATTTGTGGTACCATTCGTTGGCGGCTGGTCCGCTTGTGTCACCTTGAGTATTGGCGGTGGAGCTGATGACGTCACTGGTGACGTAGCAGGTCCCTCTGGAACATCGGGTGACGGAAGAGGAGATGCTTTATCAGATTTTGTACTAGAGGATTTTTTAACAGGGGATGCTTTTTTACCTGTTTCAAACATGAGTCTTAGTTGTGAGAAAGGCACGACCGGTATCGGCATGAGTTCTTTAGATTTATCTTTGTTTCTTAATTTGTCACTAGGTAACCGGAAATTCATGGGAGGTAATGGGGATTTTTCTGGCGTAACGGGCAGCTTAGGCGCGCGGAGAAACCTATGTGCACTAGAGGGTGTTACTCTGGTCTTTATTACGACAGCACCGGAGGTGGGACTAATAGAGGGGCAAGGACATGACGTCGTGGACATTGCATATCCTATTGAGTCAAGAGTTGACGTTGAATCACGACGTTCAGATAAAAGACTGTAAGTGCTTCCACTCCGCGAGACGCTAGATTTTTTATACCAATCTGGGACATTCAGTTTCTGAAGAGATTTAGCCACACGAAGTTCGTGTATGGACGGCACCCTTTTGAGGCTCCCGTCTCCCTCAACTTCCTCGTCAATGTTCGTTTCCAATGCCATTAGACTTTTGGACTTTGGCATATTTCGGTCGGCGAAACGACCCTTCCTTGCCTTTTGTTCTTCCAGCTGTCTTGACGTCATCATATCACTCATACTTGCCGTTCTTTGTAAAGGTATGTGCTGAAAGCCAAACATGTCAACGTCAGTTTCACGAAGAAAGAATGTTTCAAACGTTTCACCAGAATCTATATCAGTTTCCACTAATGATGAGACAGAACCATAGCTAAGTAGGGGTTCGTGTAACTGTTCTATTGATCGTGTTGTATCCACTAGTTCTTTGTGTTTATGAGCTGAAAAAATACAGTCTTTATGTAGTTTATCTAGTGGAGGTTTCTCGAAAGAATCGTCACTATTGTACCGCGAGGAATACAAACCGCCGGCGGTATCTACACGCTCAAAGCTTAGAATGCGCCGAGTTTTTTGAGCTGGTGTTGTCTCCCGACGCGTATAAATACGTTGTCTAGTCGGAGTCTTAGACACAGACGACTTGTAGTGGTCGAACTGCGCGCTCATGTTGTCAGTCAGGTTATCAGCACTGAGAAAGCGATGTCGAGAGGATATGATCTTTTGGCGTATAAATGGTAATGGTTTTTGCTCGGGCGTACGCACGATAGGTGGACTAGGATTTATCACAATAGGCTCAGTGAGCACTGATTGGTAATGTTCAGGTGTGCGCATGCGCGTACGTTCTTGCTGTTTGTTGATTTTTGCTTTAATTCCCGTTAGTCCAGAAGGATTAACAACCGACGTCCGAACGACCCATCCAAATCTGGGCACAACTGCAATGTCTTTGAATTCGTTGGAGGTATTAGAATCTGCTGCTTTTTCTGGTTCTCTTGCAGTTTCCGTTGGAGACAGCTCACGTTCGCCTTCCGGTTTGAGTTTAGTAGGATGATTCACTGATTTGGTGTACTGTTCTATGCACGGGATTATCGCGCTCTCGAGGACATCTATTGTACTGGAGTTCATCACGTCTGATCTCACAGAGTCATCAACAGTTGTCTCGCGTTCACTATTATTTGGAACCGGCAGTGACCTAGACATGACCTCAACGGCCGTTCGAGGTAGGTTTACCTCAGACGCCTTCGAAGTTATGTCATCTACGTCAGTCCCATCGTCGTGATTTACTGGAGGCTGTTTTGAGGCTGTTCTTGGTAATGTCTCGGAGTCTGTACGCAAACTATCATAATTACGTGATAAAGGAAAGTCGTCTAGGTCTGTTTCCCTTGAACGCGACACATCCCCAATGACAGTTTCCCTTGAACGCGACACACCCCCAATGACAGTTTCCCTTGACGATACATTATCATTAGTACAACGATGTGGCGATGAAACCTCATCGATAGCAGTCTCTTTCTGATGATTTGATTGTGGTTTATTGTCGACGACAGCCAACTCTCGATGGTTTGAAAGTGATATATCGTCGATTATCGTCTCCTTGGGACGAGTGGATGATAACATATCATCGATAATAGTCTCTTTATGAAGCTTTGACGGTGATATATCGTCGATTATCGTCTCCTTGGGACGAGTGGATGATAACATATCATCGATAACAGTCTCTTTATGAAGCTTTGACGGTGATATATCGTCGATTATCGTCTCCTTGGGACGAGTGGATGATAACATATCATCGATAACAGTCTCTTTATGAAGCTTTGACGGTGATATATCATCTATTATCGTCTCCTTAGGACGAGTAGATGATAACATATCATCGATAACAGTCTCTTTATGAAGCTTTGACGGTGATATATCGTCGATTATCGTCTCCTTGGGACGAGTGGATGATAACATATCATCGATAATAGTCTCTTTATGAAGCTTTGACGGTGATATATCATCGATTATCGTCTCCTTGGGACGAGTGGATGATAACATATCATCGATAACAGTCTCCTTGGGACGAGTGGATGATAACATATCATCGATAACAGTCTCTTTATGACGATTTGACCTTGGTATATCATCGATCATCGTCTCTTTTGGACGACTTGATAGATCGTCGATAAATGTCTCTTTTTGACTGTTGAGCGACAACACATCGCCATTCTCAGTCTCCTTTTGGTAACAGTGTAGTGAAATATCATCAGTTCCCCGTCTTGTATTACTGATTTCATTGTTTTGTTGTTGATCTGGCGTCCGATTTTCCTGGTCATGTTCCGTTAGGTCGATATCCAAATCACTCTCACTAATGAACAGCTCGACATTAGAGACATCTTCACAGCTTTCACTAGCATTCTGAGATTTTATCCCTTGAGAATTGGCTTTTGTTTGTATGCTGAACTGTCCGTTATCAGGAGACAATCCAATCTGATTGGGTGAAAAACTATTGCACTGTATTCCAGAGTCTTGTTCCTCATCAATTTGCAACGCTTCGTTCAAACTTTCTCGCGAACTTTGTTCTTTCACATATTCTTGCAGACTACGGATGTGTACATCACCACTTCCCGTCATATCAGCGGAGCTGAGGTCAGAATGTGAATCACTCGTGCGATCATTATCCGACGTGTCGCGCGTATTCTCTAAACTCGTGCTCATATCCCTGAACTGCTCGAGTTGGTTATTTTCAAACAATAATTCATTTTCTGAGCCTTTGTTGAAATGAGTATTGCCTTCTAGATCTGTTATCAAATTACCTGATCTACTACACACCGACAGATCAATAGCAACTGGTGCAGAATCTGTATTCGATAAATCCTCCTCGGAAACATGTCGTCTGTTTCCATGTTCACCGTTCAAACCATTCATGACACATGGCACATCCGTTTCCACATCTCCGTTTGGAATATTTCTATCGGTCACGTGCTCATTCGGAGCAGTTTCGTCTTGCTCCAGTATCGTGTTGTGTGAGCAAGTTTCCGGTGTGTCCGGAGACCTGTCCTCTGTAAAATACCTCACATGATGATCCGTGAACACCTCTTCGGTCTTCGTAAAAACCACAGACTTACCATCCTCGCCTGTCTGGACGTCATAACCATCGGCAGACGCGTTCAGACCGAGCGCGTCTAGGTTAGTTACTGTGTCCAGTTTCCGAAGATGACTTTGATCGCCCATCACAAGAAAGAAAGAATCCTCGTCAGAATCTGGATGGAACTCGGCAAAATCGTCATCATACGGATTATACTCGCGCGGTTCTACGTCATCATCAGAACTGTTGACATAGTCTTGTATATTTGTTGAAATGTCTTGAAAACGTGGCACAGTATCTGAATTATCATCTGGACCTGACGAACCAGTAACATCATCTCCCTCGTCATCGACATTTTGATAATTGATAACACTAACACTACACCTCTCAGGGATGTCGGTGGTGACACTCTCCAGTTGCCTAACACACTCTGGTTCCATCGGAGTTATTTTGACAGTTGCATTGGTCTCGATATCCTCATTTCCCCAAACATTATCCTCCCCCTCCTCGGGTATGCTGGCAAGTTGTGACAAAGCGAACATTTCGTCGTCAGAAAAAGTGTTATCCCGACCGTCCTTTTCTGAAGTATCACTGTTGTCCCGGTCTGTTTCTCCGTCTGTAACAGGTGCTTGTGTGTTGCCTGAAGTTAGTGTCGGGTTCGGGGGTTTGTCTACTTCACCTGGATGGGATAGTATTTCATCATTTTTTGCTTTAATATCCGTAATAAAATCACTATAAGTGAATTCTGATGTTGTTTGTGTATTGTTCCCGTCTGTTAAGTCTATATCAATGCCGTCTCCCTTCAAACCCACAGTCGGCTCACAATTGTTATTTGTCTCGATATCTACCCATTCTGACTCCACCAACTGGGGTATGTGTATCACGGAATCACTTTTCTCAACACCCTTTTCATCTCCGTCAATACATTCCTCGGAATTTGAATCTGATGCGTTGTCCTCCTCGTCACTGAAGTTCCTTAATGAATGTTGATGTTGATAACCACGTGTCTCCCCGCGAGCTCCAGATCCAGTACGATCCCTCGCCCTGTTTTGATTGATACTGTCGTCTTCATCGTCCTCAACATCTATACTAACGACAGTTACAACAGAAGCACTACTACAGGACTCGTCAGATATATAGCCATCAAATACATCCTCCACCGCACACGTTCGGACAGGCGATTCGGGAATGCTACTACTGTTGTCTGTTGGTGGTTTAAAATCTAAGTCAGTACTGTAATATTTATTACTGTCGGGCGTTGGAATGTGGCTTTCATTCATACAATGTTCTGTGTCACCAAACCGTGACCTCTCCCCTTCAATCACATTAACAATAGCGGGCCCCGAGCCTTCATGCCGAGATGTAAACAAAGCCACGTGGTCCGAGTCGGTGTCGTCTGCTACAGGTACGACAGGTATATCCGCAGGAGATGATGGGTCACGCCTGTTCGACTCCGCGTTTGTGACACATACAGGCGAGTCTACATCCGTTCCTGTTTCGACAGTCCCTGTCCGAATCTTATCTTTATCATCACAGTTAATACTTGTATTGCCCTCGCCTGCCTTACCACGTGGAATATCACATTGAAATGTTTGGTCATACGAAACTTGTTCGATAAATGGATCTATATTGTTTCTCTTACCTTCATCGTCTTTTTCATCAAACGTTTCATCCTCACTTGTACACATATCATCTGAGTCTTCCTCTATAATGGGTTCCAGAGAATTAGAATAATTAGCCTCCTCGTCAGAATCAATGATAGGGGGCTCGTAGTCTCCCTCCTCACTATCACTGCTTTCGCTGTCACTACTTTTGTCATCCACCATATTAGTGTATCCATCATTATCAACTATACTACGATACTCCCGGTTCACGTACATGTCATCCTCGCCCTCGGACACCGGGGCGGGTCCCCCTCCCTCAGGGTCACTACTATCCGAGCCCGCTGTATAACTTTGGTCCGAGGATTCAGACTTAGTTCTGACCTGTGATGTCATGAAGTCTCTTGGTTTTCTCCTTGTATTTATATTCCAGTACGTATCCTCCTCCCAGTTACTGAATCCCCATGCAGATTGGTCCTCCTCCTCCTCCTCTGGGTCATTCACCTCTTCCCCACGGGGGTCAGCCGACTGTGTTGTCCGACTGTCATCGTCCATCGGAGGCCTACTTTGTACGGGTGTTCTGGAAGTTAACGTTGAAGAATGCACCTGACTTTCGTGTTTACATTCCATTACATCGTGACCCGGGGTCAGATGTGGTTTTTGATGACTGACAGGTATGGGTTCGTCATGGGGTCCCTGATGTCTATTACCGTGGCTGTCATCTTGCTGTTCCGGGTCACCGGACGGGTCACCGCCCGCTGCACACTGCATAGCAAGCATTTGTTGACGAATCTGATATGCCGTGTTTACATCGCCGTTTTCCTCGGCGTTTTCAACTAAAAGTCTCCATGAAAACATGATGGTAATAATAGTAGCTATAGCGGCTGTGAGGAACCTTTCGAAGGCCCCATCAGCCCCCACCGTGGTCCCCGTACCGGTGTTGGTAGCCCAGTTTTCCATGTTGTTTTCTCCTATCTGTCAAATGGACACACTTCACTGAGCTCCTGACTGTAATTTGTACCTATCGGCACAACACAGGTAGACCCTATGTATGTACAACGTGGTCCACCATTTATTGGTGTCCATCAGCATGGCTGCTGGTTATCGACTCTCTCCGGCCACAGATACACTGTCCAGTGAAGTTACTTCATTTCCATGCGGGTACATAGGTGCACCACCCGCTCACATACCAACCTTCCACCTTAAAACATCTCACACATTTTGTGAATGTACCACATCGACGAATGTTTAGAATAGATTGAGATTCCTTCTGCTGTTATCCAATGAAGCGCCGGCGCTGTGTCACATGACACTAGGTCCGGATCGATACTACAGCGTTATTAGCGATTTGACACATACGAGCTGTGGGATGACAGCTCGCGACACTGACTTGTTTTAACACACACTAATTATCCGCTTGTTTATCTGAAGATTAATGTTCAGCGGTGATAATCCTGCTGTTGGGGACATGTCGAAGGACACCGAATTGTCCTTGTGTGTTGAGGTGCTCGCGGGAGCGATGTAAACAGTGGACGAAGCGATAAGCCTTAACTTGTGTGAACATAAATACCGACACGCACACATGTGTATTGTTGGACAATGTCTACCGATATTTTTCTTTATAATTAATGGTGACGTAATTTTTAATTCCACGAGTCCAGTTTTGTTCAAGGTCATATGTAACTGTGTTTTGTCTGTATACAGGTGTAACGACAGTGTGTTTAAATGTAAGTGTACCTGTAAAAGGTGTTGTGGGCATGTGAACAACATTGTGGAAACTGATATAAACACACGTGTTATTATCATGGTAATATAATAATGTACAGACATGCAAACGAAACATACAATGGATACTTCTAATTATAGGCACGGTTTACTGTGTAATGTTGACATGAATACGTGATCAATTTCAGTGTTTTGTAGGACGATACACATACAATGAATCGTTTACAGCTAGGTTTGACCAGTCTGTACACTCCGCCCCATCAGTACACTAATGAGACACCTTTCACCAGTTTTGAACTTCTAGAGTAGAGGATCGAGGATCTTAATCAACTCGTGCGACATAAGCTTTAGCAAAGACTCGTGGGGTTCAAATAATAGATAGAGACTGGTGTGATTCAAATAATAGATATAGACTGGTGTGGTTCAAATAATAGATATAGACTGGTGTGGTTCACATAACAGATAGAGACTGGTGTGGTTCAAATAATAGATATAGACTGGTGTGGTTCAAATAACAGAGACTGGTGTGGTTCAAATAATAGATATAGACTGGTGTGGTTCAAATAATAGATATAGACTGGTGTGGTTCACATAACAGATAGAGACTGGTGTGGTTCAAATAATAGATATAGACTGGTGTGGTTCAAATAACAGATAGAGACTGGTGTGGTTCAAATAATAGATATAGACTGGTGTGGTTCAAATAACAGATATAGACTGGTGTGGTTCAAATAATAGATAGAGACTGGTGTGGTTCAAATAATAGATAGAAATAAGTAGTGTGGTTCAAATTTCAGACAAACACTAATTATTGAACCAGTCAGTAGCCTCTCGAAATCAGACACGTGATATACCTAAAAAGTTCATCTATTTCTGTTATGACAAATGATAGGTCGTGTTAGTTATCCCACGTGGTTTTCTATAAAAAAAACTTATCGAATTATTTAAATCAGTAGGTTGTACCTGTACCTCACGTGCGTTACAACTCATCTGTAGGACAAATGTCACGTGATATGTATAAAAGTTTAGTTATGGTCGTACTTGCGATAATGTTCTGGATGGATAAACCACAGACTTCGACATAGATATATATATCTGTCACGTGGGACACCAAACGCGAACTTGCTCATATTGGCCGGACATAAGAAAACGATGGACGGTATCCCGAATTTTCTCATGTTTTGTTTTTTGAAATCATGACCTCAGGTTCTGTCACTGTTATCTTTTTTACGTAAATGCGTAACTACGACAGAAATTATTTAATAAACAGTGACCTTACAAAAACGTGAGAAAGTCTCGAAAATCAATCCGGTGTCTCGTGTATGCGCATTTGTAAAAGGACAGATTTTCTCTACCCAATATTGATAGTGGGCCACATAAAAGCTTTACTGATCATGCAGATCATTCTATTATGGACATATGGCCATGTGATTTTGATTGATAAGCTTTACCCCTAGGTAGAATAACCATATGTTATCGGCGAGGTCCCCCGGCTCTGTTATATAACTAAACATATTATCTCTTTGTACCCAAGACTGATACACGAGGTTCACACCTTAAAGCTCTTTAAAAGAAAAGCGTTTATATTTCATCACTTATTAAACAACTATAGGCAGAGTATGTTGTATTGATCGTCTACACAAAATCAAATTTGACTTCGTCTCATTCACCGACATTTCATAAAAGAATTCTTTATTCAAAAAATATAAGCGTAACTCTGTCACTTCTCGGATTGTCAGGAAGTCACGCACTACAACCGTTTGTGTGTAGTAGTAAAATGTTCATGTGTCTGTACGTTCTCGTGTTCCAGTCTCCTTATTTGTTATAATTCGTGCTAATAACTTCCTAAATCATAAATAAAGCATGACAGACCTTTATTACAAACTGGATGTGTTTACTACTCTTTCGGGGACGTTTCAGGGTTTTACTGCATTTTTGTAGCGATATATAGCGTTGTATGTGGACAGTTTAGAGGTAGAAGGTTCACGTACACAATGCCTGAATGACCGATGGTTTTGTCACGTGTTATCACAACGTCACCATAGTGACTTTAATTTGACAGAAATCTTTTATTTATTTCAATGCCTTCCGGCTTAGATTCGATCCCATCACCTCTGCTATACTAGTCTCGGTATTGCGTCTACTTGGGTTACATGCTAATCACACCTGACAATTATGGGTGTAGCTAAAGAGGTTTGAATACGGACTTCAAATCTTAACTGATCATACGGGAGCAAAATATAATCATAACTGTTTGTTCAATTTACTTAGAATCTGTTCATTCTTATAAAGGGTGTATCATTTGATTAGTTGTGTGAAATTAAACTCTGGATAACCGATGCCAACTGGGTGCAGTTCACTTCCGGAAGTGTCGATATAGATTAGATATAATTTTATCGTTTAGGTGAGTTCTTGGGGTGCGTTTCGGGTCTCTAAGACCTTGACGTCTTACCTGCGATACTGTTATAATTGGCTCCCTCTAGGGCATACCCTGAATCAGAGGTAACACGTCACTCGCCATACCTGTATTATAAACAAAAGCTATTTTTTAAAAAAGATAATAGGCAAAATTTGCAAAAATGTGTCAGTGCATATCCTTAGATATAGTAATGTAGTAACTACAATATACACAAGTCCAAATAAAGGTATCGCCCAATTTATTGTCCGTATGATAAGTAAACACTGGATTTAGTCATATTCCTCATAGTTTTAATTCAGAGAAATCCGTACTTTTATTTAAGAATCAACTTATCAAACAGATTGTGCTAACTTCTGGGCATAGTAAGTGGAGCTACAAGCTTGTGCTCTCTAAACTCAACGAAGACCAGGAATAGATACAATAGAGTTTACATTTCGTACATCTATCGTCTGTCCGGTGATTTTGAACTTGATTATGGTCAGTTTAACCGGATTGTAGCGTTGTGTAGTTTAGACGACTGTAAGAGAAAAGTCATTCTGTATTCCCAGTCACATCTACTACGTGAGGGAGAAAAATGTTACATGAATGTGTATACAACGATACAGTGAAAATGTTGATACTGTTACACTCCTAATACGTTGACGCTATCTTAAACGAGTGACCATCAATTTAGATAACAATAGTATAAGGTGGAACTATCTTTTTTCGGAAAGGTGCACTTTTTGGGGACGAAAAAAACCCCATAAAACCCGTCTTACCGAGTCTTAAGTTAAGTCATTTGGTCTATTTATTCATCGTCTCTATTATGACGTCATGTTATAAACAAGAATCACGTGATATCAGTTCGATACATGTTATATTAAAGAAGATTAATTTTGAAATTGTTTTTTCTTTATTTACATTTGCTTGCGAAAACAATAAAGATAGAATTTGTCGATATTTTGACCTCGAGTGATAGTCCTTTATGCGACTGACCGGAAACGGAAGTGCAATGTAGGTAGAAACATTTCATTACTACTATACAAACACAGTGTTCATAATTCTAAATTAGCTACACGTACACTTACATTAAAATAAAACTGATTAAAAGGGTTGCTTTGTTGTTTTCAGTGACTATTTGTTTTAGTGAAGTGATCTCCTGTGTAGTAACCAACATCCGGGAAATCTCTTCACAACGTTAGGAAATTATAAATCGGTGTTTTGATTAATATGTTCACGCGATATATCTGTTCACTATAAAATATTTTTGCTCATACACGAATTAAAGAAATATGGCATGCTACCTAGTTCTATGATTTAGGTTTTCGGTCTCGTACGATTTCCTTAAACTCCACGCGACATTTGGCACAAAGCAATGTAAGTTAGGAGATAAACTTTCTGTGCATATTATGAGTCACTAATTTAACTCAAATTTCAGGATGATATGATTTCGATATACAGACACAACTTTCAAATCACAATAGGGTTAAACTGAAACTGTCACCAGGATGGCTAACTAATATCCCCGCTCCCCAATCCACAATAGTTTCGGAGGGGTTGGCCCAACAAGATTCCTCCAAGAGGCCTTCATTTGGTCACCATGACAACCAAATGACAACTATTTTTACGAAATTGGTACCATTGCATTTGTCACCGCTCAGATACTCTCATTTCGACCAATCAGAAGCCTCCAATGTGCTTCAATGGTAACGGTTTTGGAAATTTTGATATGTTAAATTATAGCATTTAATCCAGATTAGATTAATTAATAAGAGAGCTAAGAGTTATGAACATTTCATAAAAAAATTGTGTACAGTAAAATTATTTCCATGGCAACACTAATTTCTGCTAATAATTAGCCTACAAGCACATCTACATGTGGTCCCTAATATTCTAATTTAGTTTCCTTTCAAAATCGATTTACAGTTTACCAGTAAAAGAGTAGTAGTAGAAAAGCGTCATTTCAATGGGATGTTCTTGCGTGTTATCAAACAATCGCTATTAAATATGAAAAGATGTGTGGACGACATATTGTAGAAGGGATATAGATAGATTCCTACCTATATCACACGTCCCTGATTGTAGCTCTATTGTCCCCAATAATTTCCACGGGCCAAGCGAATGTCGTCCTGTAGCTCGAGTGAAATAGAAATCTCTCTAATCAAGTTTTCTTTACAGTGTACAAGCTAAAGGTGTGGTGATTGAGTCTGATCGAAGAATTTAGAAATTGAAGTACTGAATTATTTAGACACAATTTCGTACAGGATAAGAACCTATTACCCGGTAGTGTAGCAGATCGATTTCCCCGTCTAGAACTAACATTCTGCTACAGTTCTTTTTCGGTTTCGCTTCGACTGAATTTCACCTCTCGACTGACATAAATTTGTCCCCAACATTTGTGCGCGAAGCAAAATGTTCTACACGATATCTGTGACAAGATTTTTTGTGTTTCATTCCGCCTTTCAGGCAAAATTGAAGATTAGTACACAATTTTAAAACTATTCAGAAGTTCGTCTCAACTCAAAGAGAGCTTGTTATTGAATATCAGCCCCGTCTGAAATAAAACGATGCTACATAAATACAGACAACAATTTAAATATATTTATCTCGTTTGTTAGTTGAGACAGTATTATTGTATTGTTTACCGCCCATGATAATGATTTACGAACAAGTGCGCTATTGTAACCCCCACTCACCCAGTAAACCCCACCCACAACTGTGGTTGGGGTTACATTACAATAGTGTGGCGGGCTTGTGGAAATGTTACAACAAGTGGAGATGAATGCAGTCTCTTCATTTTCATGTATCCTTCATCAAAAGTAATGGGTTCTGTCAACTGTAGTTTGTTTCACATATTGTTATTTGAACGTGCACCAAACTTATCGTCTGCATGTCACTTTAGTGGGAGAGGTGAAGTTAATCCACTGTCATTTAAATCAGCTGATCAAATATGATTTGTCGAGACAAAATGTAATGAGATAATTCGCGTAATTCCTAAGATTAAGTAACACATCGTACTGTTGCACTGCTCGCGCAATGCCGGTGTCTATTTTGATCAAATTTTAAACATTATATTGGACTTAGGAAGCCGACAACGACGTATGAGGCGAGGGATGATTGAGTTGTCTCCCTTTAGGAATATTTTTCAGTGTGGAGTCCGATACGAAATGTCAGTACTCATTGCCGTATCTACAACGGGAGCAGTCAAAGTATTCACCTGTCCGTGTGGTCAGACAGAGGTTCCCATCTGTCCAGCAGCTGTATAATTAATTGTAACTCATGTAACGTGCTGCAGAATTGGTACACGGCCGAGAGCAATAACATACGTCCCTTCTGGACTTATCAAAATAATTCTGCGGATGATACCCTCTGTGAACAGATCTGACTGAGAATGGTACTGATAGAGGGCAACAGTGCACGTAGGTGAGAATGAGGGGACGGGAGGAGGGGGACAGGGTACGTTAGAAGAATGGTGACTGGGGGAGAAGGAGGACATGCGATAGGAATGGGACTGAGGAAGAAACAGGACATGTGATAGGAATGGAACAGAAGGAGAAACAGGACATGTGATGAGAATGGGACTGAGGGAGAAACAGGACATGTGATAGGAATGGAACAGAAGGAGAAACATGACATGTGATAGGAATGGGACTGAGGGAGAAACATGACATGTGATAGGAATGGGACTGAGGGAGAAACAGGACATGTGATGAGAATGGGACTGAGGGAGAAACAGGACATGTGATAGGAATGGGACTGAGGGAGAAACAGGGCATGTGATAGGAATGGGACTGAGGGAGAAACAGGACATGTGATAGGAATGGGACTGAGGGAGAAGGAGGACATGTGATAGGAATGGAACAGAAGGAGAAACAGGACATGTGATGAGAATGGGACTGAGGGAGAAACAGGACATGTGATAGGAATGGAACAGAAGGAGAAACAGGACATGTGATAGGAATGGAACAGAAGGAGACTGATCAGAGGACAACAGGACACGTAATGTGAAAGAAACTGAGGAGGGGGTGGGACTGATCAGAGGACAACATTACACGTAATGTGAAGGAGATTGAGGGAGGTAGGACTGATCAGAGGACAAAAGGACACGCAATGTGAAGGAGATTGAGGGAGGTGGGACTGATCAGAGGACAACAGGACACGTAATGTGAAGGAAACTGAGGAGGGGTGGGACTGATCAGAGGACAACAGGACACGTAATGTGAAGGAAACTGAGGAGGGGTGGGACTGATCAGAGGACAACAGGACACGTAATGTGAAGGAGATTGAGGGAGGTGGGACTGATCAGAGGACAACATTACACGTAATGTGAAGGAAACTGAGGAGGGGCTGGGACTGATCAGAGGACAACATTACACGTAATGAGAGTTGGATGAAGAGGACAAAGGGGCAACTGATGAGATTAGAACTAAGGACACAGTATGAGATATAGCTATGTAGTGTGTGGAACGAACTGGACAAACATTGACAGAGAATGATGATTACTATTCTAATTTCCTTCTGGGTCAACATTTGTCTTTTGGCGTTTACACGACATGTCGCGCATAGAAGATCAAAGATTCTCTATCAACAGAACTGAATTGTCGGGACCAATCAACAGGTCTGAAATGTCGGGACCAATCAACAGGTCCGTATTGTCGGGACCAATCAACAGGTCCGTTTTGTCGGGACCAATCAACAGGTCTGAAATGTCGGAACCAATCAACAGGTCCGTATTGTCGGGACCAGTTAACAGGTCCAAATTGTCGGGACCAATCTACAAGTCCAAATTGTCGGGACCAATCTACAAGTCCAAATTGTCGGGACCAATCAACAGGTCTGAAATGTCGGGACAAATCTACAGGTCCGAAATGTCGGGACAAATCAACAGGTCTGAAATTTCGGGACCAATCAACACGTCCAAATTGTCGGGACCAATCAACAGGTCCAAATTGTCGGGACCAATCAACAGGTCTGAAATGTCGGAATCAATCAACAGGTCCAAATTGTCGGAACCAATCAACAGGCCCGAAATGTCTGGACCAATGAAAATCAGGAAAATCCTGGATATGTTCCATGTGAAGCACCTTTTTGTTATTCCCTCTGGTACATGTGATTCATTATCGTAATCACGGATTGTTTTCAACCAATTTGCACTAATCACTTTGTCTAACTATGCACTGTGGGTGTTCATAGTCAGTGTACAGAAATCACTCTGGCTAATCAGATAAAATACAAAGCCATCCACAAACATAACAGAATTTTCCGTCTTTTCCGAAACATCTAAGTTCCGTCCGTCTTCTTCCCAGAGAGTTCCGCTTAGTCCCTCCAGGACATCACAGTTGCTCTTTTCTAAAGACATCGGTGTCCCAATCGCCCCTATAAGAATTTGGAGTTCTGCCCACCCCATGAGAAACATTCCTTAACATAACGAAATTTACCTAGTCTTTCTAGACAGGTACTTTGATATGACAGATAACGTAGATGATTAGCAGACACATTATGTATAAAAATGTGATCACTGACCAAACATCGCGTCTGGTTTTCATTCAATTATTTAACGAAAGGTACATCATCAACGCAATACAATGGTATTGATTTTGTATATCAACATTTTTGTGTTGCTTATAACACAACTTAGATGTACGCATGTCACTGTGCTTGTTCTAATATAGTATTGAATACGTAATTGTTTGTATATAAATATATATGAATTAAATAAATATCTGTACACACACACAAATAGTATACATTACACAAGTGTGATCTCTTACTGGGAAAGCGAAGTTTGTATTCAAGATAACCTGTATTACAGTGTAAGATGACGCTTACAGTGTGCGTTTACATTTTCAATAAATTATGTATAATCGTTCAAAAGCTCACCCTGGATTAAATTATCTGTTGGCAGCTGGTCACGTGTAATTAAATGAAATATAAAAAAGCACATTTTAACACTTTACGATTCAATAATAATTTTTAAAAAACGTTAATAAGAAAAGAAAAGTTAATACATATATCTACTGTTCTTTTCACTCGCAAATTAAAAACTAACCTTTCTAGTCCTTGTGTATTACTTTTGTTATAATATGTAGTCTTTCATCAAGCGAAGACCGGAAATATAGAGTAAAATCCAATTTGCATATTCAAATAACTCATTTAAATATGTCGTACACTTTGGACATAGTGACGTTTTAAATGCACCTCTGGAAACAGACTGTCTCCCACCGTCCTCCCTTAAGTATTTTTCTCATATTGGTCTCATGAAATCGTCTATGTGGGTGTCATCATTAGCATACACGGTGCTGATTCACTGCTACATTTAAAAGCAACCTATCGAAAGGTATTCACATTTAAAATAACCAGCTACGAAGCAATACTTTCGCAAAAAAATAAAGGAAAAATAAAGCTGAAATATGAAGAGATTTTGAACGAAGCCAAGTGTGATTTTCATGGCAAGCCTGGGTTGTCAAATGAACAAAGCTCCAGAAGGTAGTGTTCTCTTTGTCCCTATATTCGTAATCGCCGTTAAAAAGTCGAACGTGCTAAGTCCGTTACGGTCTGCTGAATTTCGATACACTTCTGAGGTTTTTGTGTAGTTTGTAAAGCTTTGTTTTAGTCAGTGGTATATATCAATTTATCTCCGTTCTTTTCTGTGCATGATGTTAATCTATATGCGTGGTTCCAACAGGCTTTTTTTAATCCGTTTATTGAATTTTTAATTAGTTTGCGTAAAATGCATCCGGTCGATATGTGGTATGATCTAGGGGCACTAAGTATGGGTGTCACTCACATTTGTTTATGAAGACATAGTTAATATAACTTCGACAAATTGATGAAATCACGACAGTATTTGTTCTCCTAATACTGAGAACGTTCTGGTTTTGTATTTGTGTCCATCGGAAAAAATATAATATCTCAATAATACCAAACCCTGTAACCCACGCCCCCCCCCCCCCCACCCCCACACACACACAGATATATATATATATAATCAATGTGGTAATAATGACGATACATACCTACATAGATATTCAGTTTTTCATCATTTTAATTTCCTGTATGTAAAAAATATGCCTACAGGTACGAGTCACGTGTTGTGCGTGACCGTGTGTGCTATATATGGCATGCCCTTTGTAACATTGAATATTCTAACCTATCCTTGCCCCTACCCGATGATCATTAGTGAACACAATAATAGCTATTTGGGATGCAATTATATCAATATGACGTTAATGCCAATATGTATTTATCACATCTTTGTCAACTTAAAACACGTCATGCTGGTACGATTTATAACTAAATCTCAGTTCATTAAGCTGACAACAGATCACTCGCACCGACCGACGAAGCTACAGGGCCCACCACTAATTAGCCTGCTAATAGCCTCTTCTATTTCTTCAGATGTCGCCTGGTCAATTAACCGGACGTGTCCAAACATGGTAATGCTGTTATTAACGTCCCCACCAGGTCAACTGTTATGGACATTTTTAACAAATTAGGTAAAGGAAATGACGTTAGCTGACTGGACGTCCTAGTTGTCCTATTTCTCGACAAAGCCCCGTCAATACGGTCCGATACCGAAGAAGGCCGGGACCCGTACATAATGGGGCCATCATTGGGGCCGGGACCTGTACATAATGGGGCCGGGACCTGTACATAATGGGGCCATCATTGGGGCCGGGACCAGTACACAATGGGGCCATCATGGAGGCCGGGACCTGTACATAATGGGGACCATCATTGGGGCCGGGACCCGTACATAATGGGGACCATCATTGGGGCCGGGACCCGTACATAATGGGGCCATCATTGGGGCCGGGACCTGTACATAATGGGGCCATCATTGGGGCCGGGACACGTACATAATGGGGACCATCATTGGGGCCGGGACCTGTGCATAATGGGGCCGGGACCTGTACATAATGGGGCCATCATTGGGCCGGGACCTGTACATAATGGGGCCATCATTGGGGCCGGGACCTGTACATAATGGGGCCGGGACCTGTACATAATGGGGCCATCATTGGGGCCGGGACCTGTACACAATGGGGCCATCATGGAGGCCGGGACCTGTACATAATGGGGACCATCATTGGGGCCGGGACCCGTACATAATGGGGACCATCATTGGGGCCGGGACACGTACATAATGGGGCCATCATTGGGGCCGGGACCTGTACATAATAGGGGCCATCATGGAGGCCGGGACCTGTACATAATGGGGCCATCATTGGGCCGGGACCTGTACATAATGGGGGCCATCATTGGGGCCGGGACCTGTACATAATAGGGCCATCATTGGGGCCGGGACCCGTACATAATGGGGCCATCATTGGGGCCGGGACCGGTACATAATGGCGTCATCATTGGGGCCGGGACACGTACATAATGGGGACCATCATTGGGGCCGGGACCCGTACATAATGGGGCCATCATTGGGGCCGGGACCTGTACATAATGGGGACCATCATTGGGGCCGGGACCCGTACATAATGGGGACCATCATTGGGGCCGGGACCCGTACATAATAGGAACCATCATTGGGGCCGGGACCTGTACATAATGGGGCCGGTACCTGTACATAATGGGGGCCATCATAGGGGCCGGGACCTGTACATAATGGGGCCATCATTGGGCCGGGACCTGTACATAATGGGGGCCATCATTGGGGCCGGGACACGTACATAATGGGGACCATCATTGGGGCCGGGACCCGTACATAATGGGGCCATCATTGGGGCCGGGACCTGTACATAATGGGGACCATCATTGGGGCCGGGACACGTACATAATGGGGACCATCATTGGGGCCGGGACCCGGACATAATGGGGCCATCATTGGGGCCGGGACCTGTACATAATGGGGGCCATCATTGGGGCCGGGACCCGTACATAATGGGGCCATCATTGGGGCCGGGACCCGTACATAATGGGACCATCATCGGGGCCGGGACCTGTACATAATAGGAACCATCATTGGGGCCGGGACACGTACATAATGGGGACCATCATTGGGGCCGGGACCTGTGCATAATGGGGCCGGGACCTGTACATAATGGGGCCATCATTGGGGCCGGGACACGTACATAATGGGGACCATCATTGGGGCCGGGACTTGTACATCATGGAGGCCATCATTGGGGCCGGGACCCGTACATAATAGGGGCCATCATGGAGGCCGGGACCTGTACATAATGGGGCCATCATTGGGCCGGGACCTGTACATAATGGGGGCCATCATTGGGGCCGGGACCTGTACATAATGGGGGCCATCATTGGGGCCGGGACCTGTACATAATAGGGCCATCATTGGGGCCGGGACCCGTACATAATGGGGCCATCATGGGGGCCGGGACCCGTACATAATGGGACCATCATCGGGGCCGGGACCTGTACATAATAGGAACCATCATTGGGGCCGGGACACGTACATAATGGGGACCATCATTGGGGCTGGGACCTGTGCATAATGGGGCCGGGACCTGTACATAATGGGGCCATCATTGGGGCCGGGACACGTACATAATGGGGACCATCATTGGGGCCGGGACTTGTACATCATGGAGGCCATCATTGGGGCCGGGACCTGTACATAATGGGGCCGGGACCTGTACATAATGGGGGCCATCACAGGGGCCGGGACCTGTACATAATGGGGCTATCATTGGGCCGGGACCTGTACATAATGGGGGCCATCATTGGGGCCGGGACACGTACATAATGGGGACCATCATTGGGGCCGGGACCCGTACATAATAGGGGCCATCATGGAGGCCGGGACCTGTACATAATGGGGCCATCATTGGGCCGGGACCTGTACATAATGGGGGCCATCATTGGGGCCGGGACACGTACATAATGGGGACCATCATTGGGGCCGGGACCGGTACATAATGGGGCCATCATTGGGGCCGGGACCTGTACATAATGGGGACCATCATTGGGGCCGGGACCCGTACATAATGGGGACCATCATTGGGGCCGGGACCCGTACATAATGGGGCCATCATTGGGGCCGGGACCTGTACATAATGGGGGCCATCATTGGGGCCGGGACCCGTACATAATGGGGCCATCATTGGGGCCGGGACCCGTACATAATGGGACCATCATCGGGGCCGGGACCTGTACATAATAGGAACCATCATTGGGGCCGGGACCCGTACATAATGGGGCCATCATTGGGGCCGGAACCTGTACATAATGGGAGCCATCATTGGGGCCGGGACCCGTATATAATGGGGCCATCATTGGAGCCGGGACCCGTACATAATGGGACCATCATCGGGGCCGGGACCTGTACATAATGGGGCCATCATTGGGGCCGGGACCCGTACATAATGGGGGCCATCATGGAGGCCGGGACCTGTACATAATGGGGCCATCACTGGGGCCGGGACCCGTACATAATAGGGGTCATCATGGAGGCCGGGACCTGTACATAATGGGGCCATCATTGGGCCGGGACCTGTACATAATGGGGGCCATCATTGTGGCCGGGACCTGTACATAATGGGGGCCATCATTGGGGCCGGGACCTGTACATAATAGGGCCATCATTGGGGCCGGGACCCGTACATAATGGGGCCATCATTGGGGCCGGGACCTGTACATAATGGGGCCATCATTGGGGCCGGGACACGTACATAATGGGGACCATCATTGGGGCCGGGACCAGTACATAATGGGGCCATCATTGGGGCCGGGACCTGTACATAATGGGGACCATCATTGGGGCCGGGACCCGTACATAATGGGGACCATCATTGGGCCGGGACACGTACATAATGGGGCCATCATTGGGGCCGGGACCTGTACATAATGGGGCCATCATTGGGGCCGGGACCCGTACATAATAGGAACCATCATTGGGGCCGGGACCTGTACATAATGGGGCCGGGACCTGTACATAATGGGGGCCATCACAGGGGCCGGGACCTGTACATAATGGGGCCATCATTGGGCCGGGACCTGTACATAATGGGGGCCATCATTGGGGCCGGGACACGTACATAATGGGGACCATCATTGGGGCCGGGACCCGTACATAATAGGGGCCATCATGGAGGCCGGGACCTGTACATAATGGGGCCATCATTGGGCCGGGACCTGTACATAATGGGGGCCATCATTGGGGCCGGGACACGTACATAATGGGGACCATCATTGGGGCCGGGACCCGTACATAATGGGGCCATCATTGGGGCCGGGACCTGTACATAATGGGGACCATCATTGGGGCCGGGACCCGTACATAATGGGGACCATCATTGGGGCCGGGACCCGTACATAATGGGGCCATCATTGGGGCCGGGACCTGTACATAATGGGGGCCATCATTGGGGCCGGGACCCGTACATAATGGGGCCATCATTGGGGCCGGAACCTGTACATAATGGGAGCCATCACTGGGGCCGGGACCCGTATATAATGGGGCCATCATTGGAGCCGGGACCTGTACATAATGGGGGCCACCATGGAGGCCGGGACCTGTACATAATGGGGCCATCACTGGGGCCGGGACCCGTACATAATGTGGGCCATCATGGAGGCCGAGACCTGTACATAATGGGGCCATCACTAGGGCCGGGACCCGTACATAATGGGGGCCATTATGGAGGCCGGGATCTGTACATAATGGGGCCATCATTGGGGCCGGGACCTGTACATAATGGGGGCCATCATGGAGGCCGGGACCTGTATATAATGGGGCCAATTACAGGGACAGATACCCATACAGGATGAAGCAATTACAGAGGCCGGGGACCTAAAAGTGGATGGGGTGGGGTGGGGGTTGGGTGTTGTGGGGTGTTGTGGGGGTGGGGTTTGGTGAGGTGGGGTGGGTTGGGGTGGGTAGCAGGGAGCCACGCATTAGATGATGGAATTAATGAGGCAGCGATCCACACTGAATTGAGACAATTATAGAGGCCGAGGCATGGACCAACACAAGATTGCGGAATTAGAGAGACAGGAACCCACACAAGTTAGTGGAAATTACAGAGGCAGGGACACAAGATTGGGCAATTGCAGGAAGGAACTGGGACAGAAAGGCGGAAAATAGAGGATGTGACTATCACCACAAAGGAAGAGGATAAACACGTAGTTATTGTGACGGTGGCGCTGATGTTGAACCACTCGTTAATTACGAAAACTTCCCAATTACAACATAATGTTCTCCCACAATGCCCTTCGTTTCAGTCTCAGTATAGTGATATGCTTGCCAGCCAATGAGGGGGCGAGAATGAGTTATACCATCTTATGTACAATATACACAACCAGTACTTGCTAGTATTGAATTCATCAATTTCCCATACAATACACCTCAAATCACACATTTGGTACTATATACACTAATATCGTTCGACGAAATACAACATTACTCTCTGTGTTTTTACACTTACAACGTAAAATCTCTAACTGAGGCTTGCCAACCGCAGTGAATAGAATATATCTCACGGCAATTAGGTTTGCCCAATAACATAGTCTTGTCATTCATACCTGTTGTAAATGGGAAGAATTGTAACATATCTAGATGTAATATAACATGATGCACGTACTTACCAAAATAATAACATCAATGTAACCATTTGCTCTAGGAACTGTATTGTTGGCGAACCGTTGTCAATGTAGCACAACTGACGCCGCCTACTGCTTCCGGTATGATATGGCTATCCACTGAACTCGCCACAATAATATGTAATTATTATTATTTGTTTTTTATTTATTTTGTTTTCATTATCACGGTTGTTTTTTCATGTTTGATGAAAACATGTGCTTATCAAATTAAAAGGAGTATTGCTATGTACGTAAAATGTAGAAATTTGTCTTTACGTTGGGTCAACTGCATACTTTAAAGTTCTATTCAGGTCCCACCCTTAATACATTATTTATATAGTCGGCATACCTTATCACATAAAATATACAATATTCTCCAAACGTTTACAGAGTTATATACAATGCCCTCCAAACCTATACAGCGTTATATACAATACCCTCCAAACCTATACAGAGTTATATACAATGCCCTCCAATCCTATACAGAGTTATATACAATGCCCTCCAAACCTATACAGCGTTATATACAATACCCTCCAAACCTATACAGAGTTATATACAATGCCCTCCAAACCTATACAGAGTTATATATAATACCCTCCAAACATATACAGAGTTATATACAATACCCTCCAAACCTATACAGAGTTATATACAATGCCCTCCAAACCTATACAGAGTTATATATAATACCCTCCAAACCTATACAGAGTTATATATAATACCCTCCAAACATATACAGAGTTATATACAATGCCCCCAAACATATACAGAGTTATATACAATACCCTCCAAACATCTACAGAGTTATATATAATACCCTCCAAACCTATACAGAGTTATATACAATTCCCCCCAAACCTATACAGCGTTATATACAATACCCTCCAAACCTTTACAGAGTTATTTATAATACCCTCCAAACCTATATAGAGTTATATATAATACCCTCCAAACATATACAGAGTTATATACAATACCCTCCAAACCTATACAGAGTTATATACAATACACTCCAAACATCTACAGAGTTATATATAATACCCTCCAAACCTATACAGAGTTATATACAATGCCCCCAAACATATACAGAGTTATATACAATACACTCCAAACATCTACAGAGTTATATATAATACCCTCCAAACCTATACAGAGTTATATACAATGCCCCCAAACATATACAGAGTTATATACAATACACTCCAAACATCTACAGAGTTATATACAATACCCTCCAAACCTATACAGAGTTATATACAATGCCCCCAAACATATACAGAGTTATATACAATACCCTCCAAACATCTACAGAGTTATATATAATACCCTCCAAACCTATACAGAGTTATATACAATACCCTCCAAACCTATACAGAGTTATATACAATGCCCCCAAACATATACAGAGTTATATACAATACCCTCCAAACATCTACAGAGTTATATATAATACCCTCCAAACCTATACAGAGTTATATACAATACCCTCCAAACCTATACAGAGTTATATACAATGCCCCCAAACATATACAGAGTTATATACAATACCCTCCAAACATCTACAGAGTTATATATAATACCCTCCAAACCTATACAGAGTTATATACAATACACTCCAAACATCTACAGAGTTATATATAATACCCTCCAAACCTATACAGAGTTATATACAATACCCTCCAAACATATACAGAGTTATATACAATGCCCCCAAACATATACAGAGTTATATACAATACCCTCCAAACCTATACAGAGTTATATACAATACCCTCCAAACATCTACAGAGTTATATATAATACCCTCCAAACCTATACAGAGTTATATACAATAACCTTATGTACTACCAAAATGATATACCTTACACTGTCTCTATATCATACCTACCTCAATGATATACCTTACACTGTCTCTATAGCATACCTACCTAAATGATATACCTTACACTGTCTCTATATCATACCTACCTCAATGATATACCCTTACACTGTCTCTATATCATACCTACCTCAATGATATACCTTACACTGTCTCTATATCATACCTACCTCAATGATGTAGATTACACTGTCTCTATATCATACCTACCTCAATGATATACCTTACACTGTTTCTATATCATACCTACCTCAATGATATACCCTTATACTGTCTCTATATCATACCTACCTAAAAGATATACCCTTACACTGTCTCTATATCATACCTACCTCAATGATATACCCTTATACTGTCTCTATAGCATACCTACCTCAATGATATACCTTACACTGTCTCTATATCATACCTACCTCAATGATATACCTTACACTGTCTCTATAGCATACCTACCTAAAAGATATACCCTTATACTGTCTCTATATCACACATGTACCACGTAAATGCGTTATCTTCATTATTATTATACATTGAGGATAAAAAAGACAAAGATGTCATCACAATGACAAGTAGCATTTGTCTAGCTTATCCCTGTCTTTAAAAAACGATCATTATTTCTTTTGTATTAATCAAAGCTAAAACAGATGCATGTATCAGTTTATCGGAAAACAACAGCTTCCCTCTTCCCTCTAAACACTTCCTCCGTCTAATGAAGATGCACGCCTGTTGTAGAATTTACATCATTCAGATGCACCATCAACACTGTAATACAAAACATGTGCTCATTGGGGCGTGTGAATGCACGTGTTAACACTACACTGTTCTGTCGGTATACATTACGTTGATCTGTTTGATGTAGAGTTTGTTAAACACCAATTCCTAATCAATGCACTGTATCTATACGTTAAAAGGTTAATTATATAGAAATTGTCGGTGTAGATCTCTCCCGATCTCTGTATTCTCTGTATAATTTATAATCCTCGTGTGTTAACTGGAGAAAACTCTGACCTAGATTATCTACAGACCTAGTATCTACTGACCTAGATTATCTACTGACCTAGTATCTACTGACCTAGATTATCTACTAACCTAGTATCTACTGATCTAGTGACGTCACTACATATTGACATTTCTCCTGTTTCTTACTAATTGTCACCACAAGATACATTATCAATGGACACTGGTAATTACTTACGATTTTTAAAAACTCTCGTTTTCCGACTACTTCAAAAGTATTTCTTTCTATGGCTTTGCACTTTCATATTTTCACAAGTCTACAAAAATACAAGACAACATTGGTACACAGGTGGTACTATCTGGGGCTAACATACGAAATATAGAAGATTAAATGTCAAAAACTTCAATGTTTCAAAGAATTCTTTAATTCCTGTTTTATCAAAACATAACACGAATACGACTTGTTCGTTTTATATAAAATATGATCTTGGTAACTGAATACCCGTACACCGTGGTACTGCTATAAACTCAGTGATATATAGTAGTATGATAGCAGGAACCACCAGGACCACCAACCAAGGCAGCATCGAGTCCAACAGTAACGTCTTATACAAAAGATCTCTTTTTCCAATCTAAAGCATAAAAAGTCTGCAATCTTAGAGGCACAAGGAATTGAGCTCTTTCCAAACGCTTACAGCGGAAAACAATTGAAGTTCCAGAGCCGACAGAGCAGACACAGAGACTAGAAATATACTTAATGTGATATCATTGTAATAGTGTCATGTATCTGTTAGAAACACATCTGACGTCACCAAAGCAGTCAAACGGGCAATATGTATGGGGTTCACTGACAAGGGGAGGACATACCACTGATGCAACAGCTACAGACTTACTGACAAAGGGTGGGGGGGGGCGTATCTCAGATGCAACAGCTATGGGCTAACCGACAGTAAAAGGACGTGTCTGAGAGGGAGAGGAAGCATCCCTGAAGTAACAGCTAAGGACGCATTGACAGGGGAGGATGTTTCCTTGATGCAACATCTATGGACTTACTAACAAGGGGAGGACGGACCACTAATGCAACAGTTATGGGCTCACTGACAAAAAGAGGACGTGTCTGAGAGGGAGAGGAAGCATCCCTGATGTAATAACTAAGGGCTCATTGACAGGGGAGGATGTTTCCTTGATGCAACAGCTATGGGCTTACTGACAAGGGTGGGGGCGTATCTCAGATGCAATAGCTATGGGCTCACTTACAATAAGAGGACGTGTCTGAGAGGGAGAGGAAGCATGCCAGATGTAACAGCTATGGACTCATTGACAAGGGAACGAGGCATCCCTAATGCAACATTTATGGGCTCGTTGAGGGGGGAGGCAGTATCCTTCATGTAACTGTTACTGGCTCACTGGCAGGAGGAGGACGTTTTCAACTTGAAACATGTTTACTGCCTTTCGATAGATTCGGTACAAATTATGCAACCTACACAAACCCCTTTTCGTGTAAGAAAATATATTAAGTTATTAAAAACAAAACACAAGACGACATATTTACAATTATTACTCTCCTAAAACCTTAAGTAAACATGTCTTTCTGATGTTACCCGTATACTACCCGTAGAACACCCACAGTGCCAATGATCACTTAAAGTGTAGACGGGATTTATCATGAAGGAAAAGTGATCTTTTCATTCAGCTGTAGTGTCGACATGACGACGTTTACATCAACATCAGTGTACGTTCTAAATGTGCATGCGCTGTTTGCCATGGACTAGTGTGAAACAAAGACATTAAGAGTAAACAATACAATATGCTGATAGTAACCTGGACAGTAGATGTTTCATCGTCTTTCGACTTCTTCTAGATTGCAGTCCTGGTTCACTGGTGACGTGTTCATGTTCGACCTTGTTAGTCGCTCAAGGTCATGATGATAGTATTGTCACGTTACACGACATTTATTGAATAAAAACCGATGTCAAGTTCAAAATGGCCAACATTTCAGTCCCTCTAATCCAACCCTTGAGGCCAGCCATTTTTATCCAATCATGATTGATCTAATACCCAGTACGTTATAAATATGTAATACAGACGTCGGATTACATTCAGATAGACTTTTGATATAAGTTCATGTCCCCGTGGAGGACACAAGACGAATTGTCGTACAAAAACGTCCCTGATACCCAAACAGCAGATATAAACGATTCCTCCGTGCTGTACACGGACGTCCCTGCCACCCAAACAGCCGACATAACCGATTCCTCCGTGCTGTACACGGGACGTCCCTGATACCCAAACAGCCGACATAAACGATTCCCCCGTGCTGTACACGGACGTCCCTGCCACTCAAACAGCCGACATAAACGATTCCCCCGTGCTGTACACGGACGTCCCTGCCACTCAAACAGCAGACATAAACGATTCCTCCGTGCTGTACACGGGACGTCCCTGATACCCAAACAGCCGACATAAACGATTCCCACGTGCTGTACACGGACGTCCCTGCCACCCAAACAGCAGACATAAACGATTCCTCCTTGTCGCACACGGATGTCTCTCCCACCCAAACAGCCGACATAAACGAATCCCCCGTGCTGTACACGGACGTCCCTGCCATCCAAACAGCCGACATAAACGATTCCTCCGTGTGGCACACGGACGTCCCTGCCATCCAAACAGCCGACATAAACGATTCCTCCGTGCTGTACACGGACGTCCCTGCCACCCAAACAGCCGACATAAACGATTCCTCCGTGCTGTACACGGGACGTCCCTGCCACCCAAACAGCCGACATAAACGATTCCTCCGTGCTGTACACGGGACGTCCCTGCCACCCAAACAGCCGACATAAATGATTCCTCCGTGCTGTACACGGACGTCCCTGCCACCCAAACAGCCGACATAAACGATTCCTCCGTGTCGCACACGGACGTCCCTGCCACCCAAACAGCCGACATAAACGATTCGTAATCGTTCGTAATCCTGAACTACACGTTATACTTAAACTTAAACAATCTCGGCTCCCAATTGCCAAAAAAATATTAGTCTCTCCACGACATCCCAACAACAACCGGCATGATCATCTTGTTATCGGCATAACATGTATTAACTTATGTCAGATTTTAGTTAGTAACAGGTATCACTTTCTACCAAGGAAAGTCAATATCACACACGTCTCTGTATACAAATCCAGTTATTTCCATTGACAGAACAACGTGTATCACGTAACAGCTGCGTTTGTAACACGCACTGCAGGTTTATCGCAGTTTTTTTGTTGTTGTTGCCATGACAGCCTTTGTATTTTTGCTTGTGTATTGTGTAAGAGATTCCACTCCGTCTGTAGGCTTGTAATGACGTTACGTGTGTGCCTGTTGTATCCTAGCCAGACTGTGCACAGGGGGGTGGGGGTGGGTGGGGGGGGGGGGGGGGGCACATGTAGTATAGTAAGTAAACTGACTCGTGTTTTGTCTTTGGGAATGCAAACTTGAATTTGAAAATAATATTCTTTCCAAAGAGTGGTCTGTATTATTTTTCAATGCAAGACACAACGTGGAGTAAAGGCAGTTAACGACCCGAAATCTTCCTCAAATAAACACATAATATCAGATCTATAACAACCCGAAATCTACCTCAAATA
The DNA here is from genome assembly GCF_031769215.1 of Ylistrum balloti. NCBI lineage: Eukaryota > Metazoa > Mollusca > Bivalvia > Pectinida > Pectinidae > Ylistrum > Ylistrum balloti. Next base: position 47,228 of record NW_026782804.1, on the reverse strand, counting down.
AACACATAATATCAGATCTATAACAACCCGAAATCTACCTCAAATAAACACATAATATCAGATCTATAACAACCCGAAATCTACCTCAAATAAACACATAATATCAGATCTATAACAACCCGAAATCTACCTCAAATAAACACATAATATCAGATCTATAACAACCCGAAATCTACCTCAAATAAACACATAATATCTGTGATCCAAAACGACACCGAATTAGTTGATCATGAAACGTTATTTTAAATAGTTCCCGCTGCTCCATTTAGCTGAATGTAAAACAATTCCTGACTCATACTATCCTAATCTTACTGACATAGTTATCTCTTTGAGAGAGTTTTATCTCAAGCTTGTAAAGCGAGGTACAAATGCCTTGACAAATTATCCCCGTTCAAGCTTCTAAAAAACACTGATGTAATCCCTGTGAAAGTTTGCCTGAAGCTCTGATTACCGCGATAGGGCCTCGTTTGGTTCCTGTCAGCGGTACTCTCGGTATGTACACATACACTGCACCAATACCTATAACGCTTTGGACTGACAACAACACATGTTTCAGAGTCTTAGTAAATCATCTGAACAATTACAGGTCTCAACACATTATCCATAGAAGTATACAGTGACTACCTACTCAACATCTTTGATACATACACTATCATGGGAAATGACATGTTAACTATCCTTGTCGACAGTTAATGAATGCCAACACCACATACGGAAATAGCAGTATCAAAACTAGGCCGGGGCTCTTAGTAAATTGGACTTCAAAGTTTGAATGTTCTCGCCGAACCAAAGTAACGGCTTTGACATCTCTAATTATCAAAAATGTCAGGTGTAACTCGAAACAAATCATATCCATCAATCGAAGCAGTCATGTCACGTGTAAATCTTAACCAATCATATCTATCAATCGAAGCAGTCATGTCACGTGTAAATCTTAACCAATCATATCCATCAATCGAAGCAGTCATGTCACGCGTAAATCTTAACCAATCATATCTATCAATCGAAGCAGTCATGTCACGTGTAAATCTTAACCAATCATATCCATCAATCGAAGCAGTCATGTCACGCGTAAATCTTAACCAATTATATCTATCAATCGAAGCAGTCATGTCACGCGTAAATCTTAACCAATTATATCTATCAATCGAAGCAGTCATGTCACGTGTAAATCTTAACCAATCATATCCATCAATCGAAGCAGTCATGTCACGCGTAAATCTTAACCAATTATATCTATCAATCGAAGCAGTCATGTCACGTGTAAATCTTAACCAACCATATCTATCAATCGAAGCAGTCATGTCACGTGTAAATCTTAACCAATCATATCTATCAATCGAAGCAGTCATGTCACGTGTAAATCTTAACCAATCATATCTATCAATCGAAACAAGTCTGGCAATCCTACAAAAAGAGGCCCATGGACCATAACAACATTAGAATAGCAGGGCAAGTTATTTAACGATAAAACAGTTCGCATGCATCAGAAGAAAAGTAAAATAAAATAAAACGAAAACAAACTACATCTCAGTTTCTCCACTTCCCACAAAATTTCAGCTCAACTGAGAAGAGTTTTAAATGTACTTTTTAAGATGACAGCACTTGCAGCCATATTGGATTTCGGACTGACCCGTAAAATAATAAATAACACTTGATTAGAACCAGGATCATTTGACTCAAGTTTCAGCTCAGCGAGTGGAACGTAATGAGATGTAGGTTTTTGTGCGGAGAAATCGCGACTGTTACAAAATGGCCGCTAAGGATAGCATTTTGAACTTTCGACGAAGCCTAAACATAACAACACTCTGTCGGCTTCCCTTCCTTTACATTCCCGATAATCTTGAGAGAAAAAATGTTTAAAATGAGTAGTTAACGATGGCGGCCATTACAAATTCAGGATCGACCCGAAAAATAACAACAATTGCAGGCAAGTTTCAGTGAATTCCTTACGGCGGAACATGAACATTTTAAAATGTTTAAAGTTCACATATGGCACACGACAGACGACGCACAACGACGGATGAGGGCTCCAGGTCATCTTATCAGATAACCTAAAGATACACAATAATGACGAACAATCGAATCTCGTTATCCCGAAGTCAGTGGGCAAATTTCGAGTGACCAGATTATTTGATTTAAGTAAGCTCGAATGTTTAGTATGTTCGGTCGAGGCCGACGGAATTCTTCGAATAAGGCATTTCGAGTAAAAAGAGTTCGAGATTATGAGATTTCACTATATATATGATGCCTGATATATCTAAATTTTGGTTGTTTTTGTTCCACACGGACACAAAAACAACAACTGAACAACAGTTCACCTATATCACATCAGATCTGCACACCTACATCAGACATCATACCAGATCTGTACACCTATATCAGACATCATACCAGATCTGTACACCTACATCATATATCTTACCCGGAGCTGTCTAAACCGAGATTTAGAGAAAGTCCTTTTAAGGAAAATACTCTACATTGGGTTCAAAGTTGCACATTAGTGCTGGGAAGACATCAGCTGTTGAATATGTTGACTATCACCGTTTCCTCTTAATGATAAGTGCTTCGTGTAACATAGTATAGGAAACAGTAAAGAATCGTGGGAATCGTAGACAGCCATTCATTATGGTGTAACAATGACTATGAACCTTCAATTAGACACTTTCTGACGATAGACAAAATAAATCCCAGCTGTCATTGTCTATCTACTGAGGTTCTATATACCGTACAGGGATAGTAGTGTGGTGTTGTGTGTGGGTTCTATAAACCGTACAGGGATAGTCGTGTGGTGTTATGTGTGGGTTCTATAAACCGTACATGGATAATCGTGTGGTGTTGTGGGTTCTATAAACCGTACATGGATAGTCGTGTGGTGTTGTGGGTTCTATAAACCGTACAGGTATAGCCGTATGGTGTTGTGGGTTCTATAAACCGTACATGGATAGTCGTGTGGTGTTGTGTGTGGGTTCTATAAACCGTACAGGGATAGTCGTGTGGTGATGTGTGTCCTATATACCGTACAGGGATAGTCGTGTGGTGATGTGTGTCCTATATACCGTACAGGGATAGCCGTGTGGTGTTGTCGGTTCTATAAACCGTACAAGTAAAGTCGTGTGGTGTTGTGTGTGGGTTCTATATACCGTACAGGGATAGTCGTGTGGTGTTGTGTGTGGGTTCTATAAACCGTACAGGGATGGTCGTGTGGTGTAGTGTGGGTTCTACATACCGTACAGGGATAGTCGTGTGGTGTTGTGTGTGGGTTCTATATACCGTACAGGGATAGTCGTGTGGTGTTGTGTGTGGGTTCTATAAACCGTACAGGGATAGTCGTGTGGTGTTGTGTGTGGGTTCTATAAACCGTACAGGGATGGTCGTGTGGTGTAGTGTGGGTTCTATATACCGTACAGGGATAGTCGTGTGGTGTTGTGTGTGGGTTCTATATACCGTACAGGGATAGTCGTGTGGTGTTGTGTGTGGGTTCTATATACCGTACAGGGATAGTCGTGTGGTGTTGTGTGTGGGTTCTATATACCGTACAGGGATAGTCGTGTGGTGTTGTGTGTGGGTTCTATAAACCGTACAGGGATAGTCGTGTGGTGTTGTGTGTGGGTTCAATAAACCGTACAGGGATAGTCGTGTGGTGTAGTGTGGGTTCTACATACCGTACAGGGATAGTCGTGTGGTGTTGTGTGTAGGTTCTATAAACCGTACAGGGATAGTCGTGTGGTGTTGTGTGGGTTCCTATATACCGTACAGGTATAGTCGTGTGGTGTTGTGTGGGTTTCTATATACCGTACAGGGATAGTCGTGTGGTGTTGTGTGGGTTCTATATACCGTACAGGGATAGTCGTGTGGTGTTGTGTGTGTGTGTCCTATATACCGTACAGGAATAGTCGTGTGGTGTTGTGTGGGTTCTATATACCGTACAGGGATAGTCGTGTGGTGTTGTGCGTGGGTTCTATATACCGTACAGGGATAGTTTGTGGTGTTGTGTGTGTGTCCTATATACCGGACAGGGGTAGTCGTGTGATGTTGTGTGGGTTCCTGTATACCGTACAGGGATAGTCGTGTGGTGTTGTGTGGATTCATATATACCGTACAGGGATAGTCGTGTGGTGTTGTGTGGGTTCCTATATACCGTACAGGGATAGTCGTGTGGTGTTGTGTGGTTTCCTATATACCGTACAGGGGTAGTCGTGTGGTGTTGTGTGGGTTCCTATATACCGTACACGGATAGCCGTGTGGTGTTGTGTGTCCTATATACCGTATAGGGATAGTCGTGTGGTGTTGTGTGGGTTCCTATATACCGTACAGGGATAGTCGTGTGGTGTTGTGTGGGTTCCTGTATACCGTACAGGGATAGTCGTGTGGTGATGTGTGTCCTATATACCGAAGAGGGATAGTCGTGTGGTGTTGTGTGTCCTATATACCGTACAGGCATAGTCGTGTGGTGTTGTGTGTCCTATATACAGTACAGGGATGGTCGTGTGGTGTTGTGTGTGTCCTAAATACCGTACAGGGATAGTCGTGTGGTGATGTGTGTCCTATATACCGAACAAGTATAGTTATGTGGTGTTGTGTGTCCTATATACCGTACAGGGGTAGTCGTGTGGTGTTGTGTGTAGGTTCTATAAACCGTACAGGGATAGCCGTGTGGTGTTGTGTGTGTCCTAAATACCGTACAGGGATAGTCATGTGGTGTTGTGTGGGTTCCTATATACCGTACAGGGATAGTCGTGTGGTGTTGTGTGGTTTCCTATATACCGTACAGGGGTAGTCGTGTGGTGTTGTGTGGGTTCTATATACCGTACACGGATAGCCGTGTGGTGTTGTGTGTCCTATATACCGTATAGGGATAGTCGTGTGGTGTTGTGGGTTCTATATACCGTACAGGGATAGTCGTGTGGTGTTGTGTGTGGGTTCTATAAACCGTACAGGGATAGTCGTGTGGTGTTGTGTGTGGGTTCAATAAACCGTATAGGGACAGTCGTGTGGTGTTGTGTGGGTTCTATATACCGTACAGGGATAGTCGTGTGGTGTTGTGTGTGGGTTCTATATACTGTACAGGGACAGTCGTGTGGTGTTGTGTGGGTTCTATATACCGTACAGGGATAGTCGTGTTGTGTTGTGTGGGTTCTATATACCGTACAGGGATAGTCGTGTGGTGTTGTGTGGGTTCTATGTACCGTACAGGGACAGTCGTGTGGTGTTGTGTGGGTTCTATATACCGCACAGGTATAGTCGTGTGGTGATGTGTGTCCTATATACCGAACAGGGATAGTCGTGTGGTGTTGTGTGTCCTATATACCGTACAGGCATAGTCGTGTGGTGTTGTGTGTCCTATATACCGTACAGGGGTAGTCGTGTGGTGTTGTGTGTGGGTTCTATAAACCGTACAGGGATGGTCGTGTGGTGTTGTGTGTGTCCTAAATACCGTACAGGGATAGTCGTGTGGTGATGTGTGTCCTATATACCGAACAGGTATAGTCGTGTGGTGTTGTGTGTCCTATATACCGTACAGGGGTAGTCGTGTGGTGTTGTGTGTAGGTTCTATAAACCGTACGGGGATAGCCGTGTGGTGTTGTGTGTGTCCTAAATACCGTACAGGGATAGTCGTGTGGTGTTGTGTGGGTTCCTATATACCGTACAGGGATAGTCGTGTGGTGTTGTGTGGTTTCCTATATACCGTACAGGGGTAGTCGTCTGGTGTTGTGTGGGTTCTATATACCGTACACGGATAGCCGTGTGGTGTTGTGTGTCCTATATACCGTATAGGGATAGTCGTGTGGTGTTGTGTGTCCTATATACCGTACAGGGATAGCCATGTGGTGTTGTGTGAGTTCCTATATACCGTACAGGGATAGTCGTGTGGTGTTGTGTGGGTTCCTGTATACCGTACAGGGATAGTCGTGTGGTGTTGTGTGTGGGTCCTATATACCGTATAGGGACAGTCGTGTGGTGTTGTGTGGGTTCTATATACCGTACAGGGATAGTCGTGTGGTGTTGTGTGTGGGTTCTATATACTGTACAGGGACAGTCGTGTGGTGTTGTGTGGGTTCTATATACCGTACAGGGATAGTCGTGTTGTGTTGTGTGGGTTCTATATACCGTACAGGGATAGTCGTGTGGTGTTGTGTGGGTTCTATATACCGTACAGGGACAGTCGTGTGGTGTTGTGTGGGTTCTATATACGTACAGGGATAGTCGTGTGGTGTTGTGTGTCCTATTTACCGTACAGGTATAGTCGTGTGGTATTGTGTGTCCTATATACCGTACAGGGGTAGCCGTGTGGTGTTGTGTGTTCTACATACCGTACAGGGATAGCCGTGTGGTGTTGTGTGTGGGTTCCTATTTACCGTACAGGGATAGTCGTGTGGTGTTGTGTGTCCTATTTACCGTACAGGTATAGTCGTGTGGTGTTGTGTGTCCTATATACCGTACAGATATAGTCGTGTGGTGTTGTGTGTCCTATATACCGTACAGGGGTAGTCGTGTGGTATTGTGTGTCCTATATACCGTACAGGGGTAGTCGTGTAGTGTTTTGTGGGTTCTATATACCGTACAGGGATAGTCATGTGGTGTTGTGTGTCCTAAATACCGTACAGGGATAGTCGTGTGTCCTATATACCGTATATGTATAGTCATGTGGTGTTGTGTGTGGGTTCTATAAACCGTACAGGGATGGTCGTGTGGTGTTGTGTGTGTCCTAAATACCGTACAGGGATAGTCGTGTGGTGATGTGTGTCCTATATACCGAACAGGTATAGTCGTGTGGTGTTGTGTGTCCTATATACCGTACAGGGGTAGTCGTGTGGTGTTGTGTGTAGGTTCTATAAACCGTACAGGGATAGCCGTGTGGTGTTGTGTGTGTCCTAAATACCGTACAGGGATAGTCGTGTGGTGTTGTGTGGGTTCCTATATACCGTACAGGGATAGTCGTGTGGTGTTGTGTGGTTTCCTATATACCGTACAGGGGTAGTCGTCTGGTGTTGTGTGGGTTCTATATACCGTACACGGATAGCCGTGTGGTGTTGTGTGTCCTATATACCGTATAGGGATAGTCGTGTGGTGTTGTGTGTCCTATATACCGTACAGTGTGGTGTGTGTGTGTGTCCTATATACCGTACAGTCGTGTGGTGTTGTGTGTCCTATATACCGTACAGGGATAGCCATGTGGTGTTGTGTGAGTTCCTATATACCGTACAGGGATAGTCGTGTGGTGTTGTGTGGGTTCCTGTATACCGTACAGGGATAGTCGTGTGGTGTTGTGTGTGGGTCCTATATACCGTATAGGGACAGTCGTGTGGTGTTGTGTGGGTTCTATATACCGTACAGGGATAGTCGTGTGGTGTTGTGTGTGGGTTCTATATACTGTACAGGGACAGTCGTGTGGTGTTGTGTGGGTTCTATATACCGTACAGGGATAGTCGTGTTGTGTTGTGTGGGTTCTATATACCGTACAGGGATAGTCGTGTGGTGTTGTGTGGGTTCTATATACCGTACAGGGACAGTCGTGTGGTGTTGTGTGGGTTCTATATACGTACAGGGATAGTCGTGTGGTGTTGTGTGTCCTATTTACCGTACAGGTATAGTCGTGTGGTATTGTGTGTCCTATATACCGTACAGGGGTAGCCGTGTGGTGTTGTGTGTTCTACATACCGTACAGGGATAGCCGTGTGGTGTTGTGTGTGGGTTCCTATTTACCGTACAGGGATAGTCGTGTGGTGTTGTGTGTCCTATTTACCGTACAGGTATAGTCGTGTGGTGTTGTGTGTCCTATATACCGTACAGATATAGTCGTGTGGTGTTGTGTGTCCTATATACCGTACAGGGGTAGTCGTGTGGTATTGTGTGTCCTATATACCGTACAGGGGTAGTCGTGTAGTGTTTTGTGGGTTCTATATACCGTACAGGGATAGTCATGTGGTGTTGTGTGTCCTAAATACCGTACAGGGATAGTCGTGTGTCCTATATACCGTATATGTATAGTCATGTGGTGTTGTGTGTGGGTTCTATAAACCGTACAGGGATGGTCGTGTGGTGTTGTGTGTGTCCTAAATACCGTACAGGTATAGTCGTGTGGTGTTGTGTGTCCTATATACCGTTGTGTGTGGTGTTGTGTGTAGGTTCTATTTATCGTACAGAGTTAGTCGTGTGGTGTTGTGTGTCCTAAATACCGTACAGGGATAGTGGTGTGGTGTTGTGTGTCCTATATACCGTACAGGGATAGTCGTGTGGTGTTGTGTGTCCTATATACCGTACAGGGGTAGTCGTGTGGTGTTGTGTGGGTTCTATATACCGTAGCCGTGTGGTGTTGTGTGTCCTATATACCGTACAGGGATAGTCGTGTGGTGTTGTGTGTCCTATATACCGTACAGGTATAGTCGTGTGGTGTTGTGTGTGTTCCTAAATACCGTACAGGGATAGTCGTGTGGTGTTGTGTGGGTTCCTATTGTACCGTGGGATAGTCGTGTGGTGTTGTGTGGTGTGGTGTTGTGTGTCCTATATACCGTACAGGGATAGTCGTGTGGTGTTGTGTGTGGGTTCTAACTACTGTCCAGGGACTTTCGTGTTGTGTTGTGTGTCCTATATACCGTACAGGGATAGTCGTGTGGTGTTGTGTGTCCTATATACCGTACAGGGATAGTCGTGTGGTGTTGTGTGTCCTATATACCGTACAGGTATAGTCGTGTGGTGTTGTGTGTCCTATATACCGTACAGGGGTAGTCGTGTGGTGTTGTGTGTAGGTTCTATAACGCGTTCAGTGATAGTGTTTTGTGGTTTTGTGTGTGTCCTATATACCGTACAGGGATAGTCGTGTGGTGTTGTGTGGGTTCCTATATACCGTACAGGGATAGTCGTGTGTTGTTGTGTGGGTTTTTTTTACGTACAGGGATAGTCGTGTGGTGTTGTGTGTGGGTCCTATATACCGTATAGGGACAGTCGTGTGGTGTTGTGTGGGTTCTATATACCGTACAGGGATAGTCGTGTGGTGTTGTGTGTGGGTTCTATATACTGTACAGGGACAGTCGTGTGGTGTTGTGTGGGTTCTATATACCGTACAGGGATAGTCGTGTTGTGTTGTGTGGGTTCTATATACCGTACAGGGATAGTCGTGTGGTGTTGTGTGGGTTCTATATACCGTACAGGGACAGTCGTGTGGTGTTGTGTGGGTTCTATATACGTACAGGGATAGTCGTGTGGTGTTGTGTGTCCTATTTACCGTACAGGTATAGCCGTGTGGTATTGTGTGTCCTATATACCGTACAGGGGTAGCCGTGTGGTGTTGTGTGTTCTACATACCGTACAGGGATAGCCGTGTGGTGTTGTGTGTGGGTTCCTATTTACCGTACAGGGATAGTCGTGTGGTGTTGTGTGTCCTATTTACCGTACAGGTATAGTCGTGTGGTGTTGTGTGTCCTATATACCGTGCAGGGGTAGTCGTGTGGTATTGTGTGTCCTATATACCGTACAGGGGTAGTCATGTGGTGTTGTGTGTCCTAAATACCGTACAGGGATAGTCGTGTGTCCTATATACCGTATATGTATAGTCATGTGGTGTTTGTGTGTTCTATATACCGTACAGGTATAGTCGTGTGGTGTTGTGTGTCTTATTTATCGTACAGGGTTAGTCGTGTGGTGTTGTGTGTCCTAAATACCGTACAGGGATTGTCGTGTGGTGTTGTGTGTCCTAAATACCGTACAGGGGTAGTCGTGTAGTGTTGTGTGGGTTCCATATACCGTACAGGGATAGTCATGTGGTGTTGTGTGTCCTAAATACCGTACAGAGATAGTCTTGTGGTGTTGTGTGTCCTATATACCGTACAGGTATAGTCTTGTGGTGTTGTGTGTGGGTTCTATATACCGCACAGGTATAGTCGTGTAGTGTTGTGTGTCCTATTTATCGTACAGGGATAGTCGTGTGGTGTTGTGTGTCCTATTTTCCGTATAGGGATAGACGTGTGGTGTTGTGTGTCCTATTTACCGTACAGTGATAGTCGTGTGGTGTTGTGTGTCCTATATACCGTACAGGTATAGTCGTGTGGTGTTGTGTGTCCTGTATACCGTACAGGGGTAGTCGTGTGGTGTTGTGTGGGTTCTATAAACCGTACAGGTACAATCGTGTGGTGTTGTGTGGGTTCTATATACCGTACAGGCATAGTCGTGTGGAGTTGTTTGTGGGTTCTATAAACCGTACAGGGATAGTCGTATGGTGTTGTGTGGGTTCTATATACCGCACAGGGATAGTCGTGTGGAGTTGTGTGTGGGTTCCTATATACCGTACAAGGATAGTCGTGTGGTGTTGTGTGGTTTCCTATATACCGCACAGGGGTAGTCGTTTGGTGTTGTGTGGATTCCTATATACCTTACAGCGATTGTTGTGTGGTGTTTTGTGTTGGGTCTATGCCATACAGGGGTAGACGTGTGGTGTTTTATGTGGGAGGAGGGAACCTATATGCCGTAAAGAGATACACGTGTGGTGTTTTGTGGGGGAGGAGGGGACCTATATGCCATTCAGGGGTACACGTGTTGTGCCGTGTGTGGGGCGTATATGCCATACAGGGGTACACGTGTGGTGTTTTGTGGGGGAAGATGGGACCTATATGCCGTACAGGAGTACACGTGTGGTGTTTTGTGGGGGAAGAGGGTCCTATATGCTGTACAGGGGTACACGTGTGGTGTTTTGTAAGGGAGGAGGGGCCTATATGCCGTGTAGGGTTACACATGTGGTGTTTTGTGGGGGAGGATGGGACCTATATGCCGTACAGGGTTACACATGTGGTGTTTTGTGGGGGAGGATGGGACCTATATGCCGTACAGGGGTACACATGTGGTGTTTTGTGGGGGAGGAGGGGACCTATATGCCATACAGGGGTACACGTGTGGTGTTTTGTAGGGGAGGATGGGACTTTTATGCCGTACAGGGGTACACGTGTGGTGTTTTGTGGGGGAGGAGGGTCCTATATGCCGTACAAGGGTACACGTGTGGTGTTTTGTGGGGGAGGATGGGACCTTTATGCCGTACAGGGGTACACGTGTATTGTTGAGTCGAGACTGGTACATATAGATGCGGATCATGATGAAGACACGATATACACGTGTATTATATTGCTATATATACATATATAACTGCCGTGTCCAATACAACGTACAGATCACGATATGTGAACGGGGGAGAACATTTGGCAAAACACTTAGAATTGATGTAACGATATTTGTATCCTACTTACATTAAATCATGCTAGGTGAAGTATAGATCCCCTAGTTATTCCGACGTGATCATCCTCATTTCCTTATCATGCACATTTCATCCTGAATTCCCCTAGAATGCTTAATATCCAACCAACACGTGTGACGCGTATGTCCTACACAATCTGTCCGTTCCGTCTGGCCTTTCTACAGCGATGCCAAGTCAAGGCCAGTATATAGTGATCAATCTCTGGTACTCCAGGTGAGGTGGGTGTGGCCGGAGAATGGAAGGACGGAGTAGAGAAAAACAGGTATTGATGTCACAGCACGACCATCACTACAGCGTTTTCCGCGCTACATCCCGTTACCATGGTTTTTTATTCACAGTTTTACCTGGAAATACCACTGCATAGAATACTGGCGTACACAAGACGCGGGACACCTGGAGATATGTAGGGAAGAGATCACAGCAGTGCCAGGGTCAACCAACAATATCCACTGTCATTAATGAGATCTATCTATTTGTCAACTCATACACGTACATAATTAGACTTGTGTTATTTGATGGTCCTCTACATACTTTAGTTACCTAGTGTGAAACAGACAAGGTTTTAGTCATATTACCACTTCAATGTCCGTGAAACAAATGCTTGCTTCAAGGATCTTTGCTCTAACGGTGGAGTTGTCGATGGGAAATGTCATTTTGCAACGCATTTACACAGTACCAAGGTCCCATCATTACTTGAACGTGACTTTTTCAATCTAGCCTATTAATATACCATTATGGTTAGATATCACTTAATAAATTGTATTATGTGGAAAAGATGATAACGAAACACTACACTGTATAGTACTATAAACCTGATTATCATCCATGAATTATATCAACCCGAAGGTTAACCGTAAGTAAAGCCTCGTGTAAAAAACTGTAACAGAGGTCATTAATTGTTTCAATGTCTCCGCTAGGATTCGAACCCAGGACCCCTGGTTACTTAATGTCCTCCAGTGTCACATACTCCCATCAAGGGTTACTTACTGTCCTCCAGTGTCACATACTCCCATCAAGGGTTACTTACTGTCCTCCAGTGTCACATACTCCCATCAAGGGTTACTTACTGTCCTCCAGTGTCACATACTCCAATCAAGGGTTACTTACTGTCCTCCAGTGTCACATACTCCCATCAAGGGTTACTTACTGTCCTCCAGTGTCACATACTCCAATCAAGGGTTACTTACTGTCCTCCAGTGTCACATACTCCCATCAAGGGTTACTTACTGTCCTCCAGTGTCACATACTCCCATCAAGGGTTACTTACTGTCCTCCAGTGTCACATACTCCCATCAAGGGTTACTTACTGTCCTCCAGTGTCACATACTCCAATCAAGGGTTACTTACTGTCCTCCAGTGTCACATACTCCCATCAAGGGTTACTTACTGTCCTCCAGTGTCACATACTCCCATCAAGGGTTACTTACTGTCCTCCAGTGTCACATACATACTCCCATCAAGGGTTACTTACTGTCCTCCAGTGTCACATACTCCCATCAAGGGTTACTTACTGTCCTCCAGTGTCACATACTCCCATCAAGGGTTACTTACTGTCCTCCAGTGTCACATACTCCCATCAAGGGTTACTTACTGTCCTCCAGTGTATCTAACAGAAGTGACTGATTAGCTTTGGTATTTTTTTCCTCGTGTAATATCACCGAAGGTCGGTTAAATGTATACCGTTGACATGGTCGCCAAACATTATGTGATAAACACTGTTGAATCAAAGCGCGTGCGAGTTGTCTACAAATGATGACGTCATCAATTTCGACGCTTATTTCATTAGTCAATATTTAAAACGGTTCACTACAAGACAACAACTTCTAAATAATGTTTTAATACTTTACAGTTTTATTTGTAAGTTTGTGAGAAAAATGAACAAACATGGTCTGTTCCGTGGACAAGGATAAGTATTGTGTAAGCTGGTCACCTGTATCTTACATCCTACTTGAGATATTCTCGCCTTCTTACGTGTTTGCGTTCTTGTTATGGCAATCGTGTCGTTAACGTGACGTCATTCAATGTAGGTTTGAAAAGGGAATCTCCCTGTCTTAACCCTAGGGTGAAAAAAGCGAGGGTACACCTTCCCAGTGAAAGAGAAATATCTTTCCACGGAGCAGACCCTTTTAAGATTGTATAAATCTCTGCCAAGCAAAAACCGGGTACACCTGTGATATTGTTCCTTATTTGTGTAAAGCGATCCAGTGCCATCTGTCTAGACACGACATATGACAGTGGCCGCAGATGACACTGTTTAATTGTACACATGTAGCTTGATTTGTGGACAGTCTTGACAATCGATTTTTGTGGTTGGATGAAGCAATGGTGACTCACTCACCTTTCACCTAGACGTCTGAGGTTCGATTCCCGAAATGGATGTGTAAAGGTATGGCGGTCACCTGCCCGACCACGTGGGTTTCCCCGGGTACTCCGGTTTCCGCCCACAGTAAGACCATCGCACGCTTACATCCGGGCCAACAAGAGTGATTAATATAAGTTAGAAACATTGTTTTGCAGTTGTTGTAAAATAAACGAAAGTTTATTTTAACTGATTTTTACCATAACGACTTATTACCGCCCTTGAGTTTAATTACATAGCCTTGCGATTAGTTCAGAAACTTTGTAATTTGTCAGACATATTGTCCTCTAATTAGCAATGGCGGCCGCTGGCCAATAAACAAATCATATCTTTGTCATATCTCTATATGACCAATAAACAAATCATATCTTTGTCATATCTCTATATAACCAATAAACAAACCATATCTCTGCCATATCTCTACTATAGAGATTACAAATTCGGAATAACAATATCAACAAATCTGCAGTGAGAGATATGTTTTGTTGGCAACAATTTTATAGGTGAACCATTTCTTCCGGTGCGATACTATACAGTCTAAACGTTATTGTAACTTTCTACTACGTCAATCAAGGCATTATCAGCATGTAGATGTATCTGATCAAGTAATGTAATATGGAATTAGTTTTCATTGTGTGCTAGAAAACATCCTTCAAGCTAATTGCTTGTTCACCTCATCACAAACCTTGATACATATTTATTTACACAACAAAGTCCTCATCACCAATCGTGATATGTACACAACAATGTCCCCATCACCAATCGTGATATGTACACAACAATGTCCCTATCAACAATCGTGATATATACACAACAAAGGACCTATCACCAATCATGATATGTACACAACAATATCCCCATCACCAATCGTGAAATGTACACAACAAAGTTCCCATCACCAATCGTGATATGTACAACACAAAGTCCCCATCACCAATCGTGATATGCACACAACAAAGTCCCCATCACCAATCGTGATATGTACAACACAAAGTCCCCATCACTAATCGTGATATGTACAACACAAAGTCCCCATCACCAATCGTGATATGTACACAACAATATCCCCATCACCAATCGTGATATGTACACAAAAAAGTCCCCATCACCAATCGAGATATGTATAACACAAAGTCCCATCACCAATCGAGATATGTATAACACAAAGTCCCATCACCAATCGAGATATGTATAACACAAAGTCCCATCACCAATCGAGATATGTATAACACAAAGTCCCATCACCAATCGTGATATGTACACAACAAAGTCCTTATCACCAATCGAGATATGTACACAACAATGTCCCCATCACCAATCGTGATATGTACACAACAAAGTCTTATCACCAATCGTGATATGTACACAACAAAGTCCCATCACCAATCGTGATATGTACACAACAAAGTCCCATCACCAATCGTGATATGTACACAACAAAGTCCCCATCACCAATCGTGATATGTACACAACAAAGTCCCATCACCAATCGTGATATGTATAACACAAAGTCCCATCACCAATCGTGATATGTATAACACAAAATCATCATCACCAATCGTGATATGTACACAACAAAGTCGACATCACCAATCGTGATATGTACACAACAAAGTCCCATCACCAATCGTGATATGTACACAACAAAGTCCCTATCACCAATAGTGATATGTACACAACAAAGTCCCCATCACCAATCGTGATATGTACACAACAAAGTCGTATCACCAATCGTGATATGTACACAACAAAGTCCCATCACCAATCGTGATATGTACACAACAAAGTCCCATCACCAATCGTGATATGTACACAACAATGTCTTCATCACCAATCGTGATATGTACACAACAAAGTCTCTATCACCAATAGTGATATGTACACAACAAAGTCCCCATCACCAATCGTGATATGTACACAACAAAGTCTCTATCACCAATAGTGATATGTACACAACAATGTCTTCATCACCAATCGTGATATGTACAACACAAAATCCCCATCACCAATCGTGATATGTACAACACAATGTCCCATCACCAATCGTGATATGTACACAACAATGTCCCCATCACCAATCGTGATATGTACACAACAAAGTCCCCTTCACCAATCGTGATATGTACAACACAAAATCCCCATCACCAATCGTGATATGTACAACACAATGTCCCATCACCAATCGTGATATGTACACAACAAAGTCCCCTTCACCAATCGTGATATGTACAACACAAAGTCCCCATCACCAATCGTGATATGTACAACACAATGTCCCATCACCAATCGTGATATGTACACAACAAAGTCCCCTTCACCAATCGTGATATGTACAACACAAAGTCCCCATCACCTATCGTGATATGTACAACACAAAGTCCCCATCACCAATCGTGATATGTACAACACAAAGTCCCCATCACCAATCGTGATATGTACAACACAAAGTTCCCATCACCAATCGTGATATGTACAACACAAAGTTCCCATCACCAATCGTGATATGTACAACACAAAGTCCCCATCACCAATCGTGATATGTACAACACAAAGTCCCCATCACCAATCGTGATATGTACAACACAAAGTTCCCATCACCAATCGTGATATGTACAACACAAAGTTCCCATCACCAATCGTGATATGTACAACACAATGTCCCCATCACCAATCGTGATATGTACACAACAAAGTCCCCATCACCAATCGTGATATGTACAACACAAAGTCCCCATCACCAATCGTGATATGTACAACACAAAGTTCCCATCACCAATCGTGATATGTACAACACAAAGTCCCCATCACCAATCGTTATATGCACACAACAAAGTCCCCATCACCAATCGTGATATGTACAACACAAAGTCCCCATCACCAATCGTGATATGTACAACACAAAGTCCCCATCACCAATCGTTATATGCACACAACAAAGTCCCCATCATCAATCGTGATATGTACAACACAAAGTCCCCATCACCAATCGTGATATGTACAACACAAAGTCCCCATCACCAATCGTGATATGTACAACACAAAGTCCCCATCACCAATCGTGATATGTACAACACAAAGTCCCCATCACCAATCGTTATATGCACACAACAAAGTCCCCATCACCAATCGTGATATGTACAACACAAAGTCCCCATCACCAATCGTGATATGTACAACACAAAGTCCCCATCACCAATCGTGATATGTACAACACAAAGTTCCCATCACCAATCGTAACGGCTCTGTAAATAGATTGTATATTAGATGTCTTTAACCAGAAAAATCGAAGGAATAAAAATGTCAACTAATCTCAACGATTCCTTCATTATCTCAGAAAGTTACTAATAGTTTCTAGATTCACTACCCTTGAACGGACTTGGATGTAGATCCAGGTCCTTTATAATACATAGAGTATAGATAACACCATGTTGTAAGCATTGGTAACGCTGGGTTACTGATGTAACACGAGGTGTGGAAGCCTAGACAGACCCAGTTAAACCAAACGCGAGTAAAGCCTCTCGTGCACCTGCCTGGTATAATCGAGATTGCAGTAGACATACAATGTAATAGACACCGGCAAGTATCATTATATCGTCTGTCTTATGTAACATTACATTTAACCTACATCAACATTTTTGTACACGATTCCTATAAAACGCAATAAAAAACAATATTTCTAATCCTAAAAATGTGAAATGCATTAGACTCATCCTAGAACAGAACACAAACTGACGATATCCTTGTGTCCATGCTAAAGAGAAATCCTCCGTAGCCGAGCGATACATTGCTAGTATTTTACCAGGGTTACGCTGCAGGGTATACAAATGACTTTCTCGACCTGCTGCTTGTTCTCTGTCCACTACTTTGGAATTCTCCCATTCAATGATATGGATATTCTGTGTTGTGATCTGTTAGGACGGACTTCAGAAAACGTCAAATATTATTATGAAGTGATTGTGATATAAGAACTCTGAGTGAAATCTATTTGTGACAAAAGGTGTACATTTGTTAGTAGACAGTTCCCATACAATATACGATCTGTACTCAAAAGTCTCCAAATTAAAATTAATAACTACATAAGACTTGTAGTAATAGCACGCCTCATTAATTAATTAAGGAAAGTGTGGTCAGCGCGTGGGCGGTGTTTACAACAAGATTTGACAGGAAAGTGAGTTGTCAGCATGCGGGTGATTTTTACCACGAAGTTTAATAGGAAATGTGGTCAGTACGTGGGTTGTGTCTACCACGAGATTTAACACGAAAGTTTAGTCAGTACATCGGCGATGTTTACCACGAGATTTAACAGGAAAGTGTGGTCAGCATGTGGGTGGTTTTTACCACGAAGTTTAATAGGAAATGTGGTCAGTACGTGGGCGGTGTTTACCACGAGATTTAACAGGAAAGTGTGGTCAGCACGTGGGTGTGTTTACAACAAGATTTGACAGGAAAGTGTGGTCAGCACGGGGGTGTGTTTACAACAAGATTTGACAGAAAGTGTGGTCAGCACGTGGGTTGTGTCTACCACGAGATTTAACAGGAAAGTTTGGTCAGTACATCGGCGATGTTTACCACGAGATTAAACAGGAAAGTGTGGTCAGCACGTGGGCGGTGTTTACCACGAGATTAAACAGGAAAGTGTGGTCAGCACGTGGGCGGTGTTTACCACGAGATTAAACAGGAAAGTGCTCTCATTTATAACAATCAATTACCCCAATACTGTTGGCATAGAATTTCACATACCGGCTGTACTCTTTGATTCGACACTAAGAGGCCCTGACATATTTGGACTTAAGCACACCATGACTGATAAGTACATTGTAACTTATTAAATCTGAGACTTCCTCCCAGGCTGTTCAGCCTAGCAAACACGTCCAACACTATACACAGTTTGTTTTACATAAGTAACTACATAACCTTATCTATTTAGTCTACGTGGGAACACCATCGTCTGTGTTTTCATTGTATCATGTAGAGTGTCTGACGGGAATTCAAAGTGTCTTGTATTGTATAGCGTGTCTGACGGGAATTCAAAGTGTCTAGGTCTTCTATTGTATAGCGTGTCTGACGGGAATTCAAAGTGTCTAGGTTTTGTATTGTATAGCGTGTCTGACGGGAATTCAAAGTGTCTAGGTTTTGTATTGTATAGCGTGTCTGACGGAAATTCAAAGTGTCTAGGTTTTGTATTGTATATCGTGTCTGACGGGAATTCAAAGTGTCTAGGTTTTCTATTGTAGCTATGCACAGCTATAGGTTCAACCAAGTACAGGATTTCAAAACAAGGCCATAGGTTCACCCGAGTGCCAGGTTTCCCTACACAGCTATAGGTTCACCCGAGTACCAGATTTCCATACACAGCTATAGGTTCACCCGAGTACCAGCTTTCCCTACACAGCTATAGGTTCGCCCGAGTACCAGGTTTCCCTACACAGCTATAGGTTCGCCCGAGTACCAGGTTTCAAGACAAGGTTATATGTTCATCCGAGTACCAGGTTTCCCTACACAGCTATAGGTTCACCCGAGTACCAGGTTTCCCTACACAGCTATAGGTTCACCCGAGTACCAGGTTTCCCTACACAGCTACTGGTTTACCCGAGTACCAGGTAACCCTACACAGCTATAGGTTCACCCGAGTACCAGGTTTACCTACACAACTATAGGTTCACCCGAGTGCCAGGTTTCCCTACACAGCTATAGGTTCACCCGATTACCAGGTTACCCTACACAGCTATAGGTTCACCCGAGTACCAGGTTTCAAGACAATGCCATAGGTTCACCCGAGCACCAGGTTTACCTACACAGATATAGGTTCACCCGAGTACCAGCTTTCCCTACACAGCTATTGGTTCACCCGAGTAGCAGGTTTCAAGACAATGCCATAGGTTCACCCGAGTGCCAGGTTTCTCTAGACAGCTATAGGTTCACCCGAGCACCAGGTTTCCCTGCACAGCGTTAACCGAATTGCATGCGTTCCTCACATCTTGTTACCTTGCTGTAGATCTTGCTTTTTCCATACCGTTTATTTTGACTCGATAGACAGATGTCTCCAAATTTTCAGTTTCCTTCGGGTGAGAGGTCATTGAAAGGAATTTAGCGGAATTGAGGATTTTCACACCTGCCAATACAATGCTGCCTGCTCCCTTACATCCGCCCATAGTGTATCTATATCAGTGGTGTCATTACTTAACTGACCTACCGTTATGTGATCTTGTCTCGGGATTTACACGAGATTAGTTGAAGCGTCACGTGCACCCATGAAAATTTGTTTATCAATATGTTCAGTGCTGAACATTCTCTCTGGATTGGTCAGTTCCTTCATCAGACATTACTGGGTGTAACAAGACTCTACCGACTGAAATTCAGGCACCTCACTACTACTATATTCGCGTGTGAATTTAACATTACATAATACCTTTCAAGCATCCTTTATTTGTTTGATGTGCGTGTTAAATCCGTACCACATATCCCTCCGCGCACGTGTTTGGAAAATCTAGGCCGTAAGAACATCTGTATGGTTATATATATTAATTATTACAAACACGCACTTTTTCAGATAAAACAAAAGTATAAACAGACATGCGTGACACGAATGAAAACATACACATACACGTACACGTACACATACACATACACACCCTCACATACTCGAATGATGGAACAAACACAAAGAAATGCCTAACATCGCACCTGTAACAACACGGTGATACGGAGGTAGCAAGCTGTTGATAGAGTATAAAAACACAAAACGCTGTTTGTTGCGATGAAAAGGAGATTACAATACTATCTTGGTAGTAAAGGATATATATATATATATATATGTATCACCATTGCGCTGTACCATTGTAAGACAAACGTCTCTAGAACAGGATAATCTCAATCGTTTTCATTTCTCATACATGTAGTAAATACCTGACTTACAAGTTGTTCGGTGTACAGTCCTCTACAATCCAGTTCACACGTGTCCCATGGCTGTAGATACTGCTCATACCCCTCCCACTGTAAATACTACCCAGTATTGATGTCAAGGCCAGTACAGTTCACACGGTCACTTACTCCGGCCCCAATACTTCAATGGTATTCCGAACCCAACATTCACAATGTGAGACGGCTAGGGAGCTATTTCACACACAGACGTGTTTGTCCTGATAGAGAAATGTGGCTTTGATTTGCAAGTCGTCAATGGTTTTAACTTGACCTTTAGCGTGACATTTGTATAGAATGTCTCTCGTTACAAGGAGCATAATAATAGCTCAATAAACAGGTCATTTTATTACGTGTAGAAATAGGTGTGAATCATTACTAGGCCCCGGTAATGTAATAGAATGTTGTGGTATAATTCTGGTCAGACCAATAGAACCAGGTATCATTTCAATAAGAAACATTCAAAGTAAATCCTTTGATTGTATCCCTTCCGTTCCGTCCAGTTGTTGGGAATCTCGCGATGTCAGCAGTGCGAAAAGTCATGGAATTCAAAAACAAACGCAACCTAACCGAGATTAAATTATCATACCCCCTCCCTGCTCCCACGCGTGGTGCCCCCTCCCCGCTCCCACGCGAGGTGCCCCCTCCCGAGTTAGGGTACTATGATACCGAGATAACCTCCAACTCATCTCCTACACATCTGGTGTGAACTAAGGAGGAATCCTGACCCCATGGGGACCCCAGGGGGTTGTCTGGTCCAGACTGAGAGGCAATTTGGGGGAGTATTCGTCTAGTAATCAAAACTAATGTATTACGAAGACGATTTCTTGTAGCAGATGACCTTTCAACATATCGCCCAGTTGAATGAGAGTGCGTCAGGGCATCTGTATAGTTATCAAATTTCAACACAGTATGTCAAAAATTATTTCCAAATTTAAATGCCAGTTTTTCCTTTATCTATAAATAACCGTCATTCGAGCTTGTATAAATAGCTGGCGTGAATGATTGAGTTACACGTGGTATGTTGTGTGTGTTGGTAAAACATTAAACAAGTATCAGGTTTCGCAGCTCCATTAACATTCCAATGGAAATTCTCATTACCTTTTCTCCAAACCCAACACTTGTCCTGCAGTATCAAAAGTGTTTTCTTTCCTCTTAAAAAAAATTAAAAAGAAACGCAATCTTGATTGTTCAAAGTTCTCCGTCCTCACAGTGAACACCAGACAAATTAGAAGTACGCAATCAGGGATGATATATGTGTGATTTGATCGACCATAGAAAACAAGCCCCGTATAACAACTGTACATTTGTACATTAAAAAATGATCTTGTCAGACCCCTTCTCACTCTAGTGAGGTGTTCGGGGCGAAGTATCGTAAAGTTCAATAAGTTGGTGTCATTGCTACAAACTGACCTATTATAAAGCTTGGTTACATGTATTTGTGTGCGTACACGGTAGTGTCGACCTCGATGTAACTTGATAAACTCCAACAGGCGTGCTTTAGTGCCACACACTAACACACATACACACCGGTTCACAAGGTATATTGGTATGCAACTTCTCAATTTATCGTCAGTTACTTGAAGAATATTCCATAACACATTAAAAAAATACTTAAAACATTACAACCATCGTTGCCATCTTACCTTGTCAATGAATTTTCCACAATTCTTGCCATGAGTTTTAAGGGCCCGGAGGAAACGCCCCGGTACGAAAATATCCAATGATCCACCAATGTGTAACAGCCGAGGTAAATTTCAACATCCGCTACATATATAACACAGAGATATGCTGATGATGCTACAACCGGCGCGCGCTTCACCGCGTGCGTAGTCAGAGCAACAAACGGTAGCAAGTATCACATGACCAGAATTCTATACGTATATACACTCCTGTATCTTATACAATTTCTTTGATCACTCATATCCCGTGTAACCGCCAAATCAGATTCTCCAGTGGTTTGTTTGGTTTTCATGCTATTAATAGATACATTAACTTCCAAGCTGTTATTCACGTCTTCGTAAACAAATATTATATAGTTAAAACCTTGACGAATCCGACTATCTACTTTCCCTCCTTTTTTCCTTTGTTACCACAAACTAAGGGGGCTTTTGTATGTAAAATCGGTAAATAGGGACTTCTTCATTCACCGTTCACGAGGCCAGCGGCAGGGAACTGTATATGTACAGTACAGGGTGTTGTTATGTGAATCTGTTTGTTAATTCAATTTAGTAAACTAACGCCTTTGTAATCTACCAAGCAACAAAATATTGAAATTTAGTAAGGCCAGTCTTATCTCATCGGGAAGCCGGCGATAGTACAGCTGTAAACAACGTGGCGAGTATTATTAGCCACGAATACAGTGTATGAAATACAAGTAACACAATAAATCGAAAACGGACAAAATTATTAGTTTAGCCAATCAGTTAGCTGTGTTTAGTTTCCATGGTAACCAGTCAAAAGTGCATTGTGCACTACAGTGCTACGATGTATCAAATTCCGCAATGATTTTCGGGGAGGGTTGGGGGAGGGGGCAACAGAAACCTCCATTATGGAAGAAAACCGAAGAAATAGGAGAAAAGAAAAGATGACGTCATAAATGTAAACAATGCTTTATTCACAGATTGATCAAAACAAAAAAGGATATTTTATGGCAAATTCGAGTAGCCTCATTTATCTACGAAATAGCACAACAGTAAGTTTTGATTTGATTATTTTTTGCCTGTGGAACTTAAGATTTTATCAAATTCATAACAATTTCTATTACCGCTTACAACCTAATTTTGTTTTTTCTAGTCCTGATATTACTTTTGTTGTTTTGACCAATCAGAGCCGTGCTTTGCAATCACCGCATTGCAATAAGTAGATTTTTTCTGTTCGGATGTAGACGAAAGCGAAGTTTGAGTGAGTCAACTTTCATGAAATTTTTTTCATGTAAAAGTACAAATCGAATTTTCTCTAATCTCACATATAAAACAGCTTTGTAAGTGATCTTGATCAAATAAAATCCTAAACCTTTAGACTACCATGTACTATCAATTCAAAATACCGTTGTCTTGGTGTCTAACCGTAACTTCTATTAACACGTAATAAAGAAAAAAGTAATTTATTTCCGTGGAAAATATAATTATTTTATCATACTCGTGAAATATGTATCATTTAATAGGAATCCATTTAATGTCCTAATATAATAAAAAACACATAACATTAAATAACAAAGCATTTACATACTTGTGCATGTATAACTGAAATGGTTGTAACAAGGCATACATATAGCAGATAAAAACAGTAATGATTCAGCGTTGATATAAAATCAAAGTTTCTTGGGTGGGAGTTTTGGCTGCGTTAGTACTATTTTCATCTCGCACACGATAATTATGCACTCAAATACATATTTTTCTGTTAGAGTTACCTCCCTTATAAACAACATATAAACGTTGCTGGGATTAAACTTTCATCAAGTTTTTGTTTCACAACACCGAGATACAACAGTGATGCAAGAATGTAATTTTAATTCATTTAAAGAAAAGCTAATTTGAACAGGGTATACTTTCCAATATTATGCTGGTATGATGTTCAATTCCTTGGCTATGTTCATATCTTGTTAACGGAGGAACAGCAGATTACAATGTACTTTTCTCACTCTCGCGAGAATAGAACTTGATATACAAGTTCCTCGCCTTAGTTTGTTACCCTATTACATAATGTAATTAAAAACTATATGTTTAATTAAGATAATCAAGCTGTATCTTTAGAAATCGCGGGTAGAACGGACCTGTCTGTTAAGCGATCTCATAGATAGAAAATCTCTGGCATTTACCAACACCTACCACTGAAATTAGCATTGATCAAATCAAACCCCGAACAGAACAAAAATGTACTTGTATGATTGTCTTAAAGCGCTTGTCATTATACTCTGTGAGTTCGGGGTTTTCCGGGTATCATCCATTGTAAACTTGACTAGTCATCCGTATCGTTTTCCTCGTGCCAGTTCAGATCAATGTTTTCTATTGATAAAATATAACATATATCAGATGTTTTAGTGTGATATCGACAGTGGAATCGAAATAATTAAAATTGTGTCTCAATAAAACGAATTATGCATACATCTATTACACATACATCTATTACACATACATCTCAGTATTACACATACATCTCAGTATTACACATACATCTCACTATTACACATACATCTCACTATTATACATACCGCTCAGTATTACATATACATCTCACTATTACACATACATCTATTACACATACATCTCACTATTACACATACATCTCTGTATTACATATACATCTCACTATCACACATACATCCATTACACATACATCTATTACACATACATCTCAATATACCACATACATCTCACTATTACACATACATCTATACACATACATCTCACTATTACACATACATCTAACTATTACACATACATCTCAATATACCACATACATCTCACTATTGCACATACATCTATTACACATACAACTATTACACATACAACTCAGTATTACACATACATCTCAATATTACGTATACATCTATTACACATACATCTCACTATTATACATACATCTAACTATTACACATACATCTCACTATTACGCATACATCTATTGCACATACAACTATTACACATACATCTCACTATTACGCATACATCTATTGCACATACAACTATTACACATACAACTCAGTATTACACATACATCTCACTATTACGCATACATCTATTGCACATACAACTATTACACATACATCTCACTATTACGCATACATCTATTGCACATACAACTATTACACATACATCTCACTATTACGCATACATCTATTGCACATACAACTATTACACATACAACTCAGTATTACACATACATCTCACTATTACACATACATCTCACTATTATACATACATCTAACTATTACACATACATCTCACTATTACGCATACATCTATTGCACATACAACTCAGTATTACACATACATCTATTACACATACATCTATTACACATACAACTATTACACATACAACTCAGTATTACACATACATCTATTACACATACAACTCAGTATTACACATACATCTATTACACATACATCTATTACACATACAACTATTACACATACAACTCAGTATTACACATACATCTATTACACATACATCTCATTATTACACATACATCTCACTATTACACATACATCTCACTATTACACATACAACTATTACACATACATCTCACTATTACACATACGTCTCACTATTACACATACATCTAACTATTACACATACATTTGACTATTACACATACATATCACTATTACACATACATCTCACTATTACACATATATCTCATTATTACACATACAACTATAACACATACATCTCACTATTACACATACATCTAACTATTACAAATACATCTCACTATTACACATACATCTCACTATTACAAATACATCTAACTATTACACATACATTTGACTATTACACATACATCTCACTATTACACATACATCTAACCATTACACATACATTTGACTATTACACATACATCTCACTATTACAAATACATCTAACTATTACACATACATATAACTATTACACATACATCTCACTATTACACATATATCTATTACACATACATCTCACTATTACACATACAACTATTACACATACATATCACTATTACACATACATCTAACTATTGCACATACATCTAACTATTACACATACATCCAACTATTAAACATACATCTATTACACATACATCTCAAAATACCACATACATCTAACTATTACACATACATCTCACTATTACACATACATCTAACTATTACACATACATATATTACACATACATCTCAATATACCACAAACATCTCACTATTACACATACATCTATTACACATACATCTATTACACATAGAACTATTACACATACATCTCAGTATTACGCATACATCTCACTATTACACATGCATCTAACTATTACAAATACATCTCACTATTACACATACATCTAACTATTACACATACATCTCACTATTACAAATACATCTAACTATTACACATACATATAACTATTACACATACATCTCACTATTACACATATATCTATTACACATACATCTCACTATTACACATACAACTATTACACATACATATCACTATTACACATACATCTAACTATTGCACATACATCCAACTATTACACATACATCCAACTATTAAACATACATCTATTACACATACATCTCACTATTACACATACACCTCACAATTACACATTCATCTAACTATTACACATACATCTAACTATTTCAAATACATCTATTTCACATATATCTAACTATTACACATACATCTAACTATTACACCTACATCTAACTATTACACATATATCTAACAACAGTGACTACAGACATATTTTTTCTACTTTTATTATTACAGTGACTACAGAAATATTTTTCTCCTTTTTTTATAATAGTGACTACAGAAATATTGCTATAATAGTGACTAGAGACATATTTTTCTGTTTTGTTATCACCGTGAGTACAGAATTTTTTTTTCTAATTTTGTTATAACAGTGACTACAGATATATTTTTCTAATTTTGTTATAACAGTGACTACAGATATATTTTTCTAATTTTGTTATAACAGTGACTACAGATATATTTTTCTAATTTTGTTATAACAGTGACTACAGATATATTTTCTTGTTTTGTTATAACAGTGACTACAGACATATTTTTCTAATTTTGTAATAACAGTGACTACAGACATATTTTTGTTTTGTTATTACATTGACTTCAGACATATTTTTCTAATTTTGTTATAACCGTGATTACAGACATATTTTTCCTGTTTTGTTATAACAGTGACTACAGACGTAATTTTCTAGTTTTGTTATAACAGTGACTACAGACATATTTTTCTGTTTTGTTATAACAGTGACTACAGACATATTTTTCTGTTTTGTTATAACAGTTATTTTTCTAATTTTGTTATAACAGTGACTACAGACATATTTTTCTAATTTTGTTATAACAGTGACTACAGACATATTTTTCTAATTTTGTTATAATTTTTCTGTTTTGTTATAACATACATGACTACAGACATATTTTTCTAATTTTGTTATAACAGTGACTACTACAGACATATTTTTTAATTTTTGTTATAACAGTGACTACAGACACTATTTTGTTATAACAGTTACAGACATATTTTTCTAATTTTGTTATAACAGTGACTACAGACATATTTTTCTAATTTTGTTATAATAGTGACTACAGACATATTTTTCTAATTTTGTTATACCATTGACTAGAGACATATTTTTCTACTTTTGTTATAACAGTGACTACAGACATATTTTTCTAATTTTGTTATTACAGTGACTACAGACATATTTTTCCATACATTTTGTTATAACAGTGACTACAGACATATTTTTCTAATTTTGTTATAACAGTGACTACAGACATATTTTTCTAATTTTGTTATAACAGTGACTACAGACATATTTTTCTAATTTTGTTATAACAGTGACTACAGACATATTTTTTCTAATTTTGTTATAACAGTGACTACAGACATATTTTTCTAATTTTTGTTATAACAGTGACTACAGACATATTTTATTTTTGTTATAACACTACATATTTTCTAATTTTGTTATAACAGTGACTACAGTTACACAGATTTTTCTACTTTTGTTATAACAGTGACTACAGACATATTTTTCTAATTTTGTTATAACAGTGACTACAAACATATTTTTCTATTTTTGTTATAACAGTGACTACAGACATAATTTTCTAATTGACTTAGAACAGTGACTACAGAAATAATTTTCTAATTTTGTTATAACTGTGACTACAGACATATTTTTCCTGTTTTGTTATAACAATGACTACAGCCATATTTTTCTACTATTGTTATAACAGTGACTACAGACATATTTTTCTAATTTTGTTATAACAGTGACTACAGCCATATATTTCTACTATTGTTATAACAGTGACTACAGACATATTTTTCTCATTTTGTTATAACAGTGACTACAGAAATAATTTTCTAATTTTGTTATAACCGTGACTACAGACATATTTTTCCTGTTTTGTTATAACCGTGACTAGAGACATATTTTTCCTGTTTTGTTATAACAGTGACTACAGACATATTTTTCTACTTTTGTTATAACCGTGACTACAGACATATTTTTCCTGTTTTGTTATAACTGTGACTAGAGACATATTTTTCTACTTTTGTTATAACAGTGAGTACAAACATAATTTTCTAATTTTGTTATAACAGTGACTACAGACATAATTTTCTAATTTTGTTATAACAGTGACTACAGACATATTTTTCTACTTTTGTTATAACAGTGACTACAGAAATATTTTTCTCCTTTTTTTATAATAGTGACTACAGAAATATTGCTATAATAGTGACTAGAGACATATTTTTCTGTTTTGTTATCACTGTGACTACAGATATATTTTCCTGTTTTGTTATAACAGTGACTGACTACAGACATATTTTTATAATTTAGTTATAACCGTGACTACAGATATATTTTTCTAATTTTGTTATAACAGTGACTACAGATATATTTTTCTAATTTTGTTATAACAGTGACTACAGATATATTTTCTTGTTTTGTTATAACAGTGACTGACTACAGACATATTTTTATAATTTAGTTATAACCGTGACTACAGACTTATTTTTCTAATTTTGTTATAACAGTGACTACAGATATATTTTCTTGTTTTGTTATAACAGTGACTGACTACAGACATATTTTTATAATTTAGTTATAACCGTGACTACAGACATATTGATAATGTTTTGATAAAACCGTGACTACAGACATATTTTCCTGTTTTGTTATTACATTGACTTCAGACATATTTTTCTAATTTTGTTATAACCGTGACTACAGACATATTTTTCTACTTTTGTTATAACGGTGACTACAGACATAATTTACTAATTTTGTTATAACAGTGACTACAGACATAATTTTCTAATTTTGTTATAACAGTGACTAGAGACATATTTTTTCCTGTTTTGTTATAA
This sequence comes from Ylistrum balloti, assembly GCF_031769215.1. Taxonomy (NCBI): domain Eukaryota; kingdom Metazoa; phylum Mollusca; class Bivalvia; order Pectinida; family Pectinidae; genus Ylistrum; species Ylistrum balloti. The sequence goes on along the minus strand of NW_026782804.1, from coordinate 17,606 downwards.
CGGTGACTACAGCCATATTTTTCTACTATTGTTATAACAGTGACTACAGACATATTTTCCATTTTTTGTTATAACAGTGACTATAGACATATTTTACTAATTTTGTTATAACAGTGACTACAGACATATTTTCTAATTTTGTTATAACAGTGACTACAGACATATTTTTCTACTTTTATTATTACAGTGACTACAGAAATATTTTTCTCCTTTTTTTATAATAGTGACTACAGAAATATTGCTATAATAGTGACTAGAGACATATTTTTCTGTTTTGTTATCACCGTGACTACAGAATTTTTTTTTCTAATTTTGTTATAACAGTGACTACAGATATATTTTTCTAATTTTGTTATAACAGTGACTACAGATATATTTTTCTAATTTTGTTATAACAGTGACTACAGATATATTTTTCTAATTTTGTTATAACAGTGACTACAGATATATTTTTCTAATTTTGTTATAACAGTGACTACAGACATATTTTTCTACACAGTGACTACAGACATATTTTTCTAATTTTGTTATAACAGTGACTACAGACATATTTTTCTAATTTTGTTATAACAGTGACTACAGACATATTTTTCTACATTTGTTATAACAGTGACTACAGACATATTTTTCTAATTTTGTTATAACAGTGACTACAGACATATTTTTCTAATTTTTGTTATAACAGTGACTACAGACATATTTTTCTAATTTTGTTATAACAGTGACTACAGACATATTTTTCTAATTTTGTTATAACAGTGACTACAGACATATTTTTCTAATTTTGTTATAACAGTGACTACAGACATATTTTTCTAATTTTGTTATAACAGTGACTACAGACATATTTTTCTTTTGTTATAACAGTTTTGACATATTTTCTGTTTTGTTATAACAGTGACTACAGACATATTTTTCTAATTTTGTTATAACAGTGACTACAGACATAATTTTCTAATTTTGTTATTACAGTGACTACAGACATATTTTTCTAATTTTGTTATAACAGTGACTACAGACATATTTTTCTAATTTTGTTATAACAGTGACTACAGACATATTTTTAATTTTGTTATTTGACTACAGTTATTTTTCCTGTTTTGTTATAACAGTGACTACAGACATATTTTTCTAATTTTGTTATAACAGTGACTACAGACATATTTTTCTACATTTGTTATAACAGTGACTACAGACATAATTTTCTACTTTTGTTATAACAGTGACTACAGACATAATTTTCTAATTTTGTTATAACAGTGACTACAGACATATTTTTCTACTTTTGTTATAACAGTGACTACAGAAATATTTTTCCTGTTTTGTTATTACAGTGAATACAGACATATATTACTAATTTTGTTATAACAGTGACTACAGAAATATTTTTCTACTTTTGTTATACCATTGACTAGAGACATATTATTCTAATTTTGTTATAACAGTGACTACAGACATCTTTTTCTAATTTTTTATAATAGTGACTACAGATATATGGCTATAATAGTGACTAGAGACATATTTTTCCTGTTTTGTTATAACAATGACTACAGCCATATTTTTCTACTATTGTTATAACAGTGACTACAGACATATTTTTCTAATTTTGTTATAACAGTGACTAAAGAAATAATTTTCTAATTTTGTTATAACAGTGACTACAGACATATATATTTTTTTTTCTAATTTTGTTATAACAGTGACTACAGACATATTTTTCTAATTTTGTTATAACAGTGACTACAGATATATTTTTTTGTTATAACAGTACATTTTGTTATAACAGTGACTACAGATATATTTTCTTGTTTTGTTATAACAGTGACTGACTACAGACATATTTTTCTAATTTTGTTATAACAGTGACTACAGACATATTTTTCTAATTTTGTTATAACAGTGACTACAGATATATTTTCTGTTTTGTTATAACAGTGACTGACTACAGACATATTTTTCTAATTTTGTTATAACAGTGACTACAGACATTTTGTTATAACAGTGACTACAGACATATTTTTCCTGTTTTATTATAATTGACTATAAGACATATTTTTCTATAACCGTGACTACAGACATATTTTCCTGTTTTGTTATAACAGTGACTACAGACATATTTTTCTAATTTTGTAATAACAGTGACTACAGACATATTTTTGTTTTGTTATTACATTGACTTCAGACATATTTTTCTAATTTTGTTATAACCGTGACTACAGACATATTTTTATAATTTAGTTATAACCGTGACTACAGACATATTTTCCTGTTTTGTTATAACAGTGACTACAGACATATTTTTCCTGTTTTGTTATAACGGTGAATACAGACATATATTTCTAATTTTGTTATAACAGTGACTACAGACATATTTTCTAATTTTGTTATACCATTGACTATAGACATATTTTTCGAATTTTGTTATAACAGTGACTACAGAAATAATTTTGTAATTTTGTTATAATAGTGACTACAGAAATATTGTTATAATAGTGACTAGAGACATATTTCCCTGTTTTGTTATCGCCGTGAGTACAAATTTTTTTTCTATTTTTGTTATAACAGTGACTACAGACATAATTTTCTAATTGACTTAGAACAGTGACTACAGAAATAATTTTCTAATTTTGTTATAACTGTGACTACAGACATATTTTTCTAATTTTGTTATAACAGTGACTACAGATATATTTTTCTACTTTTATTATTACAGTGACTACAGACATATTTTTTCTAATTTTGTTATAACAGTGACTAAAGAAATAATTTTCTAATTTTGTTATAACAGTGACTACAGAATATTTTTACTAATTTTGTTATAACAGTGACTACAGATATATTTTTCTAATTTTGTTATAACAGTGACTACAGATATATTTTCTTGTTTTGTTATAACAGTGACTACAGACATATTTTTCTACATTTGTTATAACAGTGACTACAGACATAATTTTCTAATTTTGTTATAACAGTGACTACAGACATATTTTTCTAATTTTGTTATAACAGTGACTACAGACATATTTTTCCTGTTTTGTTATAACAGTGACTACAGACATATTTTTATAATTTAGTTATAACCGTGACTACAGACATATTGATAATGTTTTGATAAAACTGTGACTACAGACATATTTTCCTCTTATTTATAACAGTGACTACAGACATATTTTTCTAATTTTGTTATAACAGTGACTACAAACATATTTTTCTAATTTTGTTATAACAGTGACTACAGATAACATATTATTTTTCTAATTTTGTTATAACCGTGACTACAGACATATTTTTCCTGTTTTGTTATAACAGTGAATACAGACATATATTACTAATTTTGTTATAACAGTGAGTACAGACATAATTTTCTAGTTTTGTTATAACAGTGACTACAGACATATTTTTCTACTTTTATTTTTACAGTGACTACAGAAATATTTTTCTACTTTTGTTATAACGGTGACTACAGACATAATTTTCTAGTTTTGTTATAACCGTGACTACAGACATATTTTTCCTGTTTTGTTATAACAGTGACTACAGACATATTTTACTAATTTTGTTATAACAGTGACTACAGACATATTTTCGTTTTGTTATTACATTGACTTCAGACATATTTTTCTAATTTTGTTATAACAGTGACTACAGACATATTTTTCTAATTTTGTTATAACAGTGACTACAGACATATTTTTCTAATTTTGTTATACCAGTGACTACAGACTTTGTTATAATAGTGACTACAGACATATTTTTCTAATTTTGTTATAACAGTGACTACAGATATATTTTCTTGTTTTGTTATAACAGTGACTGACTACAGACATATTTTTATAATTTAGTTATAACCGTGACTACAGACTTATTTTTCTAATTTTGTTATAACAGTGACTACAGATATATTTTCCTGTTTTGTTATAACAGTGAGTGACTACAGACATATCGTTATAATTTAGTTATAACCGTGACTACAGACATATTTATAATGTTTTGATAAAACCGTGACTACAGACATATTTTCCTGTTTTGTTATAACATTGACTACAGACACATTTTTCTAATTTTGTTATAACCGTGACTACAGACATATTTTTCCTGTTTTGTTATAACAGTGACTACAGACGTAATTTACTAATTTTGTTATAACAGTGACTACAGACATATTTTCGTTTTGTTATTACATTGACTTCAGACATATTTTTCTAATTTTGTTATAACCGTGACTACAGACATATTTTTCCTGTTTTGTTATAACAGTGAATACAGACATATATTACTAATTTTGTTATAACAGTGACTACAGAAATATTTTTCTACTTTTGTTATAACGGTGACTACAGACATAATTTTCTAGTTTTGTTATAACAGTGACTACAGACATATTTTTTCTACTTTTATTATTACAGTGACTACAGAAATATTTTTCTCCTTTTTTTATAATAGTGACTACAGAAATATTTTTCATATTTTTTTTTCTATTTTGTTATAGTGACTACAGACATATTTTTCTGTTTTGTTATAACCGTGACTACAGACTTATTTTTCTAATTTTGTTATAACAGTGACTACAGATATATTTTTCTAATTTTGTTATAACAGTGACTACAGATATATTTTTCTAATTTTGTTATAACAGTGACTACAGATATATTTTTCTAATTTTGTTATAACAGTGACTACAGATATATTTTCTTGTTTTGTTATAACAGTGACTACAGACATATTTTGCTGTTTTGTTATAACATTGACTACAGACATATTTTTCTAATTTTTTATAACCGTGACTACAGACATATTTTTCTACTTTTGTTATAACCGTGACTACAGACATATTTTTCCTGTTTTGTTATAACTGTGACTAGAGACATATTTTTCTACTTTTGTTATAACAGTGACTACAGACATATTTTTCTAATTTTGTTATAACAGTGACTACAGACATATTTTTCTAATTTTGTTATACCATTGACTAGAGACATATTTTTCTACTTTTGTTATAACAGTGACTACAGACATATTTTTCTAATTTTGTTATTACAGTGACTACAGACATATTTTTCTAATTTTGTTATACCATTGACTATAGACATATTTTTCGAATTTTGTTATAACAGTGACTACAGACATATTTTTCTAATTTTGTTATAACAGTGACTACAGAAATATTTTTCTACTTTTGTTATAACGGTGACTACAGACATAATTTTCTACTATTGTTATAACAGTGACTACAGACATATTTTTCTAATTTTGTTATAACAGTGACTAAAGAAATAATTTTCTAATTTTGTTATAACAGTGACTAGAGACATATTTTTCTACTTTTGTTATAACAGTGAGTACAAACATAATTTTCTAATTTTGTTATAACAGTGACTAGAGACATATTTTTCCTATTTTGTTATAACAGTGTCTAAAAAGATATTTTCTTAATTTTGTTATAACCGTGACTACAGACATATTTTTCTCATTTTGTTATAACAGTGACTACAGACATATTTTTCCTAATTTTGTTATAACAGTGACTACAGACATATTTTTCTAATTTTGTTATAACAGTGACTAAAGAAATAATATTCTAATTTTGTTATAACAGTGACTACAGACATCTTTTTCTAATTTTTTATAATAGTGACTACAGATATATACAGACATATTTTTCTAATTTTGTTATACCATTGACTAGAGACATATTTTTTCTACTTTTGTTATAACAGTGACTACAGACATATTTTTCTAATTTTGTTATAATAGTGACTACAGACATATTTTTCTAATTTTGTTATACCAGTGACTACAGACATATTTTTCTAATTTGTTATAACAGTGACTACAGACATAATTTTCTAATTGACTTAGAACAGTGACTACAGAAATAATTTTCTAATTTTGTTATAACTGTGACTACAGACATATTTTTCCTACTTTTGTTATAACAATGACTACAGACATATTTTTCTACTATTGTTATAACAGTGACTACAGACATATTTTTCTAATTTGTTATAACAGTTTCATATTTTTCTTTTGTTATAACAGTGACTACAGACATATTTTTCTAATTTTGTTATAACAGTGACTACAGACATATTTTTCTAATTTTGTTATAACAGTGACTACAGACATATTTTTCTAATTTTGTTATAACAGTGACTACAAACATATTTTTCTAATTTTGTTATAACAGTGACTACAGACATATTTTTCTAATTTTGTTATAACAGTGACTACAGACATATTTTTTCTAATTTTGTTATAACAGTGACTACAGACATATTTTTCTAATTTTGTTATAACAGTGACTACAGACATATTTTTCTAATTTTGTTATAACAGTGACTACAGACATATTTTTCTAATTTTGTTATAACAGTGACTACAGACATATTTTTCTAATTTTGTTATAACAGTGACTACAAACATATTTTTCTAATTTTGTTATAACAGTGACTACAGACATATTTTTCTAATTTTGTTATAACCGTGACTACAGACATATTTTTCTCATTTTGTTATAACCGGGACTACAGACATATTTTTCCTGTTTTGTTATAACAATGACTACAGACATATTTTTCTAATTTTATTATAACAGTGACTAGAGACATATTTTCCTGTTTTGTTATAACAGTGATTACAGAAATATTTTTTCTAATTTTGTTATAACAGTGACTAAAGAAATAATATTCTAATTTTGTTATAACAGTGACTACAGACATATTTTTTTCTACAGTTTTGTTATAAATTTTGTTATAACAGTGACTACAGACATATTTTTCTAATTTTGTTATAACAGTGACTACAGACATATATTTTCTAATTTTGTTATAACAGTGACTACAGACATATTTTTCTAATTTTGTTATAACAGTGACTACAGACATATTTTTTTCTAATTTTGTTATAACAGTGACTACAGACATATTTTTTTCTAATTTTGTTATAACAGTGACTACAGATATATTTTTCTACATTTGTTATAACAGTGACTACAGACATAATTTTCTACTTTTGTTATAACAGTGACTACAGACATATTTTTCTATTTTGTTATAACAGTGACTACAGACATATTTTTCTAATTTGTTATAACAGTGACTACAGACATATTTTTCTAATTTTGTTATAACAGTACTACAGATTATTTTTCTAATTTTGTTATAACCGTGACTACAGACATATTTTTCTACTTTTGTTATTACAGTGACTACAGAAATAATTTTGTAATTTTGTTATAATAGTGACTACAGACATATTTTTCTAATTTTGTTATACCATTGACTAGAGACATATTTTTCTACTTTTGTTATAACAGTGACTACAGACATATTTTTCTAATTTTGTTATAACAGTGACTACAGACATATTTTCCATTTTTTGTTATAACAGTGACTATAAATATTTTTCTACTTTTGTTATAACAGTGAGTACAAACATAATTTTCTAATTTTGTTATAACAGTGACTAGAGACATATTTTTCCTATTTTGTTATAACAGTGTCTAAAAAGATATTTTCTTAATTTTGTTATAACCGTGACTACAGACATATTTTTCTAATTTTGTTATAACATTTTGTTATAACAGTGACTACAGACATATTTTTCTAATTTTGTTATAACAGTGACTACAGACATATTTTTCTAATTTTGTTATAACAGTGACTACAGACATATTTTTCTATTTTGTTATAACGGTGACTACAGACACAATTTTCTAGTTTTGTTATAACCGTGACTACAGACATATTTTTCTACTTTTGTTATAACCGTGACTACAGACATATTTTTCTACTTTTGTTATAACCGTGACTACAGACATATTTTTCTCATTTTGTTATAACAGTGACTACAGAAATAATTTTCTAATTTTGTTATAACCGTGACTACAGACATATTTTTCCTGTTTTGTTATAACCGTGACTAGAGACATATTTTTCTACTTTTGTTATAACAGTGACTACAAACATATTTTTCTAATTTTGTTATAACAGTGACTACAGACATAATTTTCTAATTTTCTTATTACAGTGACTAGAGACATATTGTTCTACTTTTGTTATAACAGTGACTAGAGACACAGACATATTTTTCTAATTTTGTTATACCATTGACTAGAGACATATTTTTCTACTTTTGTTATAACGGTGACTACAGACATAATTTACTAATTTTGTTATAACAGTGACTACAGACATGATTTTCTAATTTTGTTATAACAGTGACTACAGACATATTTTTCCTGTTTTGTTATAACGGTGAATACAGACATATATTTCTAATTTTGTTATAACAGTGACTACAGACATATTTTTCTAATTTTGTAATAACAGTGACTACAGACATATTTTTGTTTTGTTATTACATTGACTTCAGACATATTTTTCTAATTTTGTTATAACAGTGACTAAAGAAATAATATTCTAATTTTGTTATAACAGTGACTACAGAACAGATATATTTTCTAATTTTGTTATAACAGTGACTACAGACATATTTTTCCTGTTTTGTTATAACGGTGAATACAGACATATATTTCTAATTTTGTTATAACAGTGACTACAGACATATTTTCTTGTTTTGTTATAACAGTGACTGACTACAGACATATTTTTATAATTTAGTTTAGACATATTTTTCTAATTTTTTATAACCGTGACTACAGACATATTTTTCCTGTTTTGTTATAACAGTGATGACTACAGACATATTTATAATTTTGTTATAACAGTGACTACAGACATATTTTTGTTTTGATAAATACACTATTTTTCGTTTTGTTATAACATTGACTACAGACATATTTTTCTAATTTTGTTATAACCGTTACAGTGACTACACACATATTTTTCCTGTTTTGTTATAACAGTGACTACAGCCATATTTTTCTAATTTTGTTATAACAGTGACTACAGACATATTTTTCTACTTTTATAATAACAGTGACTACAGACATATTTTCCATTTTTTGTTATAACAGTGACTACACAGTGACTACAGACATATTTTTCTACTTTTTTTATAACAGTGACTACAGACATAATATTTCTACCTCTAATTTTGTTATAACAGTGACTCCAGACATAATTTTCTAGTTTTGTTATAACAGTGATACAGATCTATTATTGTTATAATCATGATTTTTTCTGTTTTGTTATAACAATATATATCGACCTTTACGTTAATGGAAGGCCTAGTTTTGGCATTTAACATGATACCAGTGTTGTGGGAATTTGTTTTCTGGTTTCGCAACTCGGTGGAGTTTTTTCAACCTAACAAGTCGGCAAAAACGCAACGTCAAATGGACAAATATTAGTGGCACAGGTCTGTATTTCAACAAATTAATTATTGCAATCGTCACATGATGATAATACATAGATATTCTACATTGACACTATCACGTGCAAACAATTTACGTGTATGTTGCATTGAGTCTGCTTGGTGGTCTGGTTTGCAGAACGTAAATTATATTCTTGGCATCGATAATTATTTACCGACTGGGATATATTCAAACCATATATAATTCCCGGGGGAAAAATCGGCTAATGTGATGCTACCCAAATTGGAACACTTTTTCGTCAAAATTGTCCATAAGTTCGATGCAGCGTTTTTAATCCACACTTTTACAATATTTTACAAATAGAAACCTTCATTCTTTGTTTCATGCTTTGGTTAAATATCTGCAGTATACATGTTTATTAGGGGTGCAGGATTTAACCGGTATTTCAATATAAACCAATAAGTATACTGGTGATATAATATCGCAATATTAATCTGAAATACCGGTATTTCAGGATGTTTGACACTTGCACAAAAACAACAAACATCAAAACTATTGTACCCGAAAATTACTTTCATGTTAGGCCTAAATAACCTTGTTCCGTTTAGTTTTAAGTTGCGACACAGTAGCGGAATGGAAAGCTGAATAATTTTCACCATCGTTTTTTGGAGAAATACATATGATTTCTTGAGCTACTAAGCTTCTTCTATGAAAAAATTATTTTCTTTAATAGGTAGGAGCTAAAGAAAAAGCCCCATTGTTTAAAACAAGTTTATTTGAAATATTGCCGTTTGCCGTAATGACCGCATCCAGCTTCGACTATTAGATAATACTCTGAAATGGCAGTCAATGAAGATGCTTTTTCTGTTGTCAAAAATGGCTGCCATTTGGGCAAATTTTGTATAATTTCGCAATTGTAAGATGAAAATTCTTGCAATACCCAACCTTAATGGTTAAAAATAGAACACTTCGAATTAAGCCAGGTCTGCGATGTATTTCAATACAAATGAGTACCCAAGTTGGGACACATCACACATTTCCTTAGTTTATGAAAATATAGGAGAAATCTTGTGATAATATTCTTCATTTTATGAATGTTAAGAGCTTTTCAAAGTGATTTTGGTTAGTTCTGTCAAAAATGATTTCATTTTTCTTTTTGTTGATTTTACAAAATGATTAAGTTTTTGGGTTGTCACACAGTACCATTTCCCGAACTTTTTTCCTGTTTTCATTATTTCTATTTTCAATCAGGGATTATAAGCCACATCGAGAGGTTTGGCTTATACATCTTAGCAAAATCATTCAGTGTGACCCAGATTTTCACTTAAAATTATTTTCATTCACTTGTACTGCAAATTAAATATTCTGCACCATAAAAATTGAAAATGTTCCAATTTGGATAAAGAGCGTTCCATTTTGGGTAGCGTCACGTTAGGGATTGGAAGAATAGGCTAGCTGATTTCACACACCACCTCCCATATCCATATGGGAGGGGGTGGGGGGGGGAACTGACTTCTGCACCAGGTTTCATTAATTACTATGTAGTTTTTTGTATTAATTAGTTCTTTTACTGCTGGACACGAATACATATGTGATCATCTTTCTGGTAACACTTTAAAAAATTAAATCTGCAGTTTTCTGATGTTTAAATAAAGGAATAACCTTTTGACATATTTAAGAGTATCTATACATGTACCTTCATGTTTTGCAGTATGAGACCAAGAAAAAAGTGCAGTTCACCATTGGATGTGGCAAAAGAATGGACATGTAAAGATCAGGACCCTCCAGGGTTTTGTATTGTGTCAGTTCGTCATAAGGGTATGTACTTGTACATGGCTGCTAAATTCTGACAGTTTTCTAAACCTTAGCCCTAATGAATCTTAATCTTCATTAGTTGTGCATCAGCAGAGAAGCTTATTACAATAGTGCTTCATCTGCCATCTGTCATCAAAATTGGTCAACATTCTACAGATATATGGGACCTAAAAATCTTTAAAATGACAGGGATGTAAAACTCCACTAGCCAAATGCCCAGTGTTACCAAATTCTTGGCTTGGGCTAGTGAAAATTACAGGCTTACTAGCCCAGGGCTAGTGATATCCAGAATCAACATTTTCATTCAGGAAACACAAAAAGAAATTATGTTAATTCCTAGTGATGAAACTGTTTTCTTTCATCATCAACTTAAGTAATTTTAATGGAAATATTTAGTTATTTTTCTGTCTGAGCTTATTCATTCTTGACAGACGAATTGAAGTTGACCAAGACATCCCTGTTTGGCAAAGTCCAATTATGCTGTAACTTTTCATACAAAAAATACTTCCATGTGTAATACTGACCATCAAAACAGCAGCATATGTCACCAATGAATGTATTTTATCTAATATATGAATTCCTGACATGATCATTCAATAACCTGACTAAATTAGTTCATAAAATATTTAAATCACTACCGTCCATAGACAAATAATTTCAAGAAGATTCCATGGAAAATGGATGCTTGAGGAACCAAAGACTGGCCTTCCATATTGCTAATATACTTTCGAAAAATTATTATGTAGATATATTCATTTCAATATTATTATTCTTAGATTAATTAGAAAAATTCCATCGAAGGCCGTGGTGTTAAAACCAGTAAACCCTTTAAAAAGGGTGATTTCCTTCTACATTATGCGGGAGAGCAAGTGTCCGGAGAGGAGGGTGACCGAAGGGAAGACCTTAACTCTTCGGGGTACAGATTTTTCTATAAATCTGGAGGAAAATAACTATGGTAAGATCTTTCAAGGGACAATACTTCCTGCATGTGGCCTGCGGTCTTGGGAAATGCAGTAAAACATGTTTACAATGAACTCGCTTGCAACAAATTCATGGACATAACAAAGTGATTTTTGAGTCCCCTCAGGTCTCTTTTATATTGAAATCTAAAGTGTAGAACAAATTATACTTATAACAAACTAAAATAAATTGTCCCCATAGATTGGTTATAACCTTGTTTTACTCAGGAGGTTGACAAATCCCCTTATCAAATGAAAAAAAATCCATAATTATTTACTGTACCAATTTTGTTTTGAGTTTTATGTCCTATTAACAGCGGAGGTCACTTAAGGATGTGCCATGTGTTTTTGATTGAGGAAATCTGAAGTTCTCATGGAGAAAAAAACACTGACCGTTGGTCAGTACCTGGCAGCTGCCCCATGTAGGTCTCGAACCTGTGACTCAGAGGTTGAAGGCTAGCTAGTGGTAGTACTGGGTTGGATAGCTTAACCACTTGGCCACTGGCCATGTTCCCAAATAAACCACTGTCCTACAGAAAAAAAACTAGTAGATGTCCTCACATTAATTGAAAATTTATAAGACAAAGGGATTCAGACCCAGGAGATGAACAAGAGGGGATTTCTAGTCGATGACCTTGACCACTGAGCCATCACAGCCTTTTGGGAATCGAGGAATGTTTGGTTGTCAATGTATGTGTAACTGTGAAATACTTATTAGATCATGTCCTTAATATGGGTTTATTGCAATGTGAAGAATATTTTTACTGAGCCATAAGTAAGTCCTAATGAGTGTTGTGTTTTTCCAGCATGGATGCCACTGAAGAGACAGGGCGGCTAGGGAGATTGGTTAATCATGGGAGGAGGATGGAAATCAATTGTGCAATGAAACAGGTTAATAGAACACTGTGCCTCTTTTGTACAAGGTTAGTGCATCAGAATATAAAAGATTATTTTTATGAAATAGGTGGACAAGTTTGCTGCTGATTTTGACAGCATGCTGAGGGATGTAGTGAAGGAAACACAACTTTCCTCCTGATGGTGGAGATCTCCGGGTCAATAAATGCTGTGGTACTCAACAGAAAATTGATATTCTGTATATGTGGAAAATTTCAGGAGAGATATTTTCATGAAATTAATATCACATCAAGGGGTGTTTACATGATATAAACATTGTTTCTGTCCTAAGACGAGGAATCAATGCACTAATTTTCCCTCAAAACAGATCGAGTGCTCTAAAAAAAAAATACTGAAAAAAGTCCTTTTTGTTTGGATGCAATATCTAGGGAAAATACCCGGCTCCTAACTATAGATCCTGATAACCCTTGAACATATACATACATGTATAGATACTAGAAATCCCACAGTCATCTAACTTCCTGTGTTGAAGATAAGGGGAATAGTGCAAACATCACATTTAATATTATGCACTATTACGTATGTTTTCTTCTTTGCTGACTTTGGTTAAAGACTGAATGTTTAGCTCTGTTAGCTCTGTTACTCAATCCCACAATAGTGTGTGCCAAACTTTTAAAATCTCTACAGGTCATTTGGGCAGGTAACCAAAAATTTCTACAGGTCAGAAAATTTAGTTTTATTGGAACACTACAATTTTCAGATTTTCTATGGTGCAAACTTCGACTATCATCTGTTTAGGCCCTTTATTTTGGTCTCTTGCTCGAAACTGACTTTGCAGATTTTGCCTTTGTTTAAATCTTTTTTTTTTTATAATAGAAATAAATGTAAACGCACAGTAATAGTTACTTGTTTTTACTTCTGTCAGATAAAGTACGTGTAATTTATTCTCTAGTGAATAAAAAGAGATTGTCCCAACAGGACTCCTCCGACATCCAACCATCACACCCTTCTTCCTCGTCATCGATGTCTTTTGCAATTCCAGTTGAAACAGAGTTTAAGTCAAGGCCTAGCTTTGGTCCAGTCGGACACAAAATTTTGTTCTCTTTTCTCTTCGTAAGCTTTCCTCTTTTCTGTTGTTTCATTGGGTACTAGCCTTCGTTTCTTTATTGGTTTTCGGGGCACTGCGCCCACAACAAATTTTAGCGGTAGCATTGCCGACCGAACGATCGGAAGTAAACGTTGAGATGTAAGTACGGGAGCGGTATCGGACCACAGTCAGGCATGTATCTGAAATATTGTACCGGTCCGAGACATTTTTTTTCAGACATGACCGACTGACCGACGGAGTTTGGCACACACTGCAACAGCCATCAAATTTTATTTGTTGATCTAGAAGAATGCTGCAATTTTCTGATAAATATATCATAAGTAATTATTAGCTATATTTTTTACTTCACTGACTTGGATTAAACTTTGCATATGGCTCTATATGAACTTTTTTTGGGACATCAGGGCATATGCATGTTTTGCAAACATTTTCCAGTTCAACTACAATAGTATGTAGGCAACAGTTCAACTTGGTGGAGACTTCTTTGATTTGAACTGGTATTAAGTATTTTTGCCTGAAATTGGGCCCCATGGTTTTTTTTTTAAAAAAAATTCTTTTTGACAACCACCTTACTTACAGGAAATTAGTAGTAGACTTTTATTAAACTTCAAATATAAATGACATCTTTACAACACCAATGATGCTTACATATTTTCATGTCTTTGAATTCAGTAAAATTGGAAGCTATTATATATATAACCCAGGTATTACAGTAAACATTCGTTTGTGTGATATTTGAAAGGTACATATATGTTGATATAACTCTATGACAGCATCTTGTATTTTTTCAGAGATATTAGAGAAGGGGAAGAACTTTTATATGATTATGGTGTGAAGGACTTGCCATTGAAAAAGGTAAGTTGGCAGACCAACATCTTTTATCATGATTATGTAGTGCACCTCAATGCAGTACTCTGTCTCTATAAGGTATGCATGTCATGTGACACAGTATTTTGGAGAAACAAATCATGTCTGGGTACATTACCCTAACATTAACACCAAAAAAAAAAAACAACCCAGAATTAAAACTGTTTGGTAATTAATCATTGGTAGGTGTAACTATGTACTTAAATTTCAGAAATTATAAATTGTAGGTGAGCCTGTAATACTGAAAATATTGATGCTTTGAGACAACTTTTAAACTAGTTAAATATTATATGGGTCTGGTAAGTGTGAAGCCAAGCAAAAGTTACACACCCTATTTGAATATTGTTTTACACGAATTATGGTATTAACAATTTGTTATCTTCACTTTACAGACACCATTTCTTACCTAACTGTCACGTATTAATTTCTATTTTGGTAAAAAAGGTTGTCTTTAATTACTATAAATAGAATTTTTCCATCATAACTATTCAGACTTCATTTGTAATCTGATTGTCCCAAAGTTTCAAATACATGATCAGCATGAACAATTTTTATAGTTATCTCTGTCCATAATCAACAGGAATGTGAGGCTATTTGGATAAATATTTCTCAGGGGGAAGCTTTTTTTTATTTTAGAAGAATTATTTTGACTTTCTGCAGGAACACCCATGTGGTAAGTGCTGGTAAAGTTTTGTTACTTTTAAGCGGATCCAACAAAGTTTTCATTTTCTGTTCCAATTTGCTCTAAACTTTTTTCATGTAACTTAATTTGTTCATTAAATTTGTAACAACGTTAATTTATAGGTTCACAACTAAAATGATATAAAAGTATAGCACTTCAATGAGGTCATTACATGGATATATCGACTGACGAGTTATCACACGAAAGATAATCAAATTCAGTTCCTTTTTATTTAATATCTTTGAATTTTTTCATTCTCTGAATGTGGTATTTAATGAAAAGTTGTGTGGTTAAGGCAAAATTAAGATATGCCACTTTAATTTTAACAGAAAAAAATGTTATGTCTATATACTAATTGAATTTATCATATTGGTTTTTCACTGGATTTTAAAACTTTAGTATATGAAAAAAAAAAATTGCTACTGTGTTACAGTGGATGTTTTGCCCTAGACAAAGGAAATTGTCAGTTTCTTGTTGCAGGTTGATTATTTACTCCAGGTACAAGAGTTTCGTCCACCTGTCCAACTGGGACTGTCTATAAATTACCTTCATGTGTTGATCGGACATGGAACCCTAAAACATTCCTCCATACTGTAAATGTGGTCTTTGGTAATATGATTTTGAAGGTTATTAATTCAGGAGTATTTAGCATTTTTGACCTGATTATGCTTGTTAGTCTCAAAACCCTCTAGCACTTTGACAGTTTGGAGTATCAGTACATGTTGTCACATTGTTGTGGTGCATTTTACTTCTGTATTTTATTCTTCAGGGGCTAAAAGTTCAACACAAGATGATACTGGGTCCACATCAGATGCTATTGGGTCCACTACAGGGTCAACACAAGATGCTGCCATGTCCACTACAGGGCCCACACCAGATGATACTGGGTTCACTACAGGGTCCACACCAAATGCTACTGGGTCCACCACAGGGTCAACACAAGATGCTGCCATGTCCACTACTACCATTTCCACTACAGGGTCCACACCAGATGCTACTGGGTCCACTACAGGGTCCACTCTATATGAGACTGGTTCCACTACAGGGTCCACACCAGATGATACTGGGTTCACTACAGGGTCCACACCAAATGCTACTGGGTCCACCACAGGGTCCACACCAAATGCCACTGGGTCCACTACTGGGTCCACTACAGGGCCCACACCAGATGCTACTGGGTTCACTACAGGGTCCACACCAAATGCTACTTGGTCCACCACAGGGTCCACACCAAATGCTACTGGGTCCACTACTGGGTTCACTACAGGGCCCACACCAGATGCTACTGGGTTCACTACAGGGTCTACACCAAATGCTACTGGGCCCACCACAGGGTCCACACCAGATGCTACTGGGTCCACTACAAGGTGCCAGGGTCACCATTGACTTTCAAGCTACACAAGATGGGTCCCACACCAGATAACAGCCACCAAATGGTTCAGTGCCCACAGAAGTTCAACAGAGATCCAAATGGGTAGTAAGCTTTATAATTCTTTTATTTCAGAAAAAAAGTCAGAACTTCAGTACATAGGTGATAGGGCGAGAGCTCAATTGAATGTAAGTTGTCCATTTAGTCACATTTGCAATGATACTGCTGTTGCCAGAAACTATTTTGCATTGTGTATCCAGATTTTGTACTCTGGTTAATTGTAATAATTATATATGTCACATCTACTGACACACTTATATTAGTGAGATCTTGGTTGAGTTCATTTTCATCAATATTGGTCAACATTTGGCACAGTTATGGGAACATTGAAAATCCTTAAAATGGTGAATTTCTTCATTTCGTTTGAATGACTTTGGATATTTTTATGCCCCGCCCCCGCCCATCTGTCTGGACCATATTTCCTGAACCGTTGCATGCACGAGACCAAACTTGGATGTGTAACAGCATAGTGCGGCGTGTCGCGTGCCAACATTGGATTTGTGACCTCAAGGTCAAAGGTCAAAATCTAGGTCAAATCTCAGAAAAATGCTAGTTCGGGTATTTCCTGCCGTTGCATGTATCCAAACTTGGTATTGGATTTGTGACCTCAAGGT